>NC_092087.1:90270600-90435600 GCF_045679555.1 Salvelinus alpinus | reverse complement strand
ACAGACAGACAGTGAGTGAAGACCATAACAAACAGACAGTGAGTGAAGACCATAACAGACAGTGAGTGAAGACCATAACAAACAGACAGTGAGTGAAGACCATAACAAACAGACAGTGAGTGAAGACCATGACAGACAGACAGTGAGTGAAGACCATAACAGACAGACAGTGAGTGAAGACCATAACAAACAGACAGTGAGTGAAGACCATAACAGACAGACAGTGAGTGAAGACCATAACAGACAGACAGTGAGTGAAGACCATAACAGACAGACAGTGAGTGAAGACCATAACAAACAGACAGTGAGTGAAGTTGTCAAAAGTAAAATCAGTAGCTATATAGATGTATATGTAAGTTATTAGTTCAACTCTTCAGATCTATTTCACTGAGACCCTACCTACCTACCTACCTACCTACCTACCTACCTACCTACCTACCTACCTACCTACCTACCTACCTACCTACCTACCTACCTCAGGCCCAGGGAAAGGGATGGATGGATCTGCCAGTGGTCTTACCATGTGTCACAAATGTCAACCTATTTCCGATATAGTGCACTACTTTTGACCAGGGCCCTATTCCCTATATAGTGCACTACTTTAGACCAGGGCCTATAAGGTGCCTTTTGGGGACAGGTCTTCAGAGTAGGCAGGCTAAGTGGATATAGCTAAAGCTCTCAGTCAGAACCAATGACTGGACCATAGTCCTATATACAAAATAGAACCTGGTTGTTTTCCCCACACTAAAACAGTTTGCCTTTTTTAAACATATGAAAAATATATATTTTTTCATAATTATATATATTTCAGCAGCTTAGGGGGAGAGAAAAATGCATTAGCCCAAAAATCTATAGTTGATGAGATTATTGAGATAGAGTGAAGGAGGCGTGTGTTGTTGCAGAGACCCGTGTACCTCTCTCCCTCACACGCTAAGACCCCCTCCCCCCCCCACACACACACACACACACCCTTCTCTGTCCCCGTCCTAACCCGTTCTCTCTCGCTGATCCAGAGTTGAAACAGGGATAATGTCATGGTAATGTGATCAGTCTTCTATAAGCGTGACCCAGTACTCTTTGTGGGACTCCACCAGAGTACCTGGAAACACACACACCTACACACATACACAATGTGGATGTGTGTGTCGCTGTCTATCACAGTTCGTGCCATGTCAACAAACCAGAACACCTTGACGACTGGTTGCCATGGCTGACAGGGTGTTTAAGGTAAGTTGGAGTGTTAATGCTCCAGGACATGGGAGGGAGGGAGGGAGGGAGGGAGGGAGGGAGGGGAGGGGGGGGTGGAGAGACTTCTGATGTCTTGGTTGGCCTCTTTATGTCCTCCCTACACCAGCTAAATCCAGAACCATATAGACACTCTATATCTGTCTCTGTCCTAATCAACCAACCAACACACACCAGTCCCAAAACATCTGTCTGGTTCCAACATCAAACTGACCTCAAAGCTCAAAGCCTGTCTATCTCCCTGGAGGGTATTTATTTGGGGGTCAACTGGGGAATATCTCTGAAGTCACAGTTTTCCATGGCAAGGAAGAGGAGGCTGAAGAGGAGGCTGAAGAGGAGGCTGAAGAGGAGGCTGAAGAGGAGGCTAAAGAGGAGGCTAAAGAGGAGGCTGAAGAGGAGGCTGAAGAGGAGGCTGAAGAGGAGGGTGAAGAGGAGGCTGAAGAGGAGGCTGAGTCAGGATTAGATGTGTGATGAGGGTCAGGGTTAAATTAGTTTCCTGCAGCAACAGAATTAGAAGTCTAGATAATGACTGTTGGAGTTGGAGGTGAGAGATCAGCCCGTAATAGATACCAGTAACCAGACCGCCAGATTGATCAGCCCGTAATAGATACCAGTAACCAGACAGTCAGATTGATCAGCTGGTAACCAGACAGTCAGATTGATCAGCCGGTAATAGATACCAGTAACCAGACAGTCAGATTGATCAGCCCGTAATAGATACCAGTAACCAGACAGTCAGATTGATCAGCCGGTAACCAGGCAGTCAGATTGATCAGCCGGTAATAGATACCAGTAACCAGACAGTCCGATTGATCAGCCGGTAATAGATACCAGTAACCAGACAGTCCGATTGATCAGCCGGTAACCAGACAGTCAGATTGATCAACCGGTAATAGATACCAGTAACCAGACAGTCAGATTGATCAGCCGGTAATAGATACCAGTAACCAGACAGTCAGATTGATCAACCGGTAATAGATACCAGTAACCAGACAGTCAGATTGATCAACCGGTAATATATACCAGTAACCAGGCAGTCAGATTGATCAGCCCGTAACCAGACAGCCAGATTGATCAGCCAGTAACCAGACAGTCAGATTGATCAGCCGGTAACCAGACAGTCAGATTGATCAATCGGTAATAGATACCAGTAACCAGACAGCCAGATTGATCAATCGGTAATAGATACCAGTAACCAGACAGCCAGATTGATCAATCGGTAACCAGACAGTCAGATTGATCAGCCGGTAACCAGACAGGCAGATTGATCAATCGGTAACCAGACAGTCAGATTGATCAGCCGGTAACCAGACAGCCAGATTGATCAATCGGTAACCAGACAGTCAGATTGATCAGCCGGTAACCAGACAGCCAGATTGATCAATCGGTAACCAGACAGTCAGATTGATCAGCCGGTAACCAGACAGCCAGATTGATCAATCGGTAATAGATACCAGTAACCAGACAGCCAGATTGATCAATCGGTAATAGATACCAGTAACCAGACAGCCAGATTGATCAATCGGTAATAGATAACAGTAACCAGACAGTCAGATTGATCAGCCGGTAACCAGACAGTCAGATTGATCAACCGGTTATAGACACCAGTAACCAGACAGTCAGATTGATCAGCCGGTAATAGATACCAGTAACCAGACAGTCAGATTGATCAACCGGTAATAGATACCAGACAGCCAGATTGATCAACCAGTAATAGATACCAGTAACCAGACAGTCAGATTAATCAACCGGTAACCAGACAGTCAGATTGATCAGCCCATAATAGATACCAGTAACCAGACAGTCAGATTGATCAACCAGTAATAGATACCAGTAACCAGACAGTCAGATTGATCAGACAATAATAGATACCAGTAACCAGACAGTCAGATTGATCAGCCGGTAATAGATACCGGTAACCAGACAGTCAGATTAATCAACCAGTAACCAGACAGTCAGATTGATCAGCCAGTAATAGATACCAGAAACCAGACAGTCAGATTGATCAACCGGTAACCAGACAGATTGATCAGCCCATAGTAGATATCGGTAACCAGACAGTCAGATTGATCAGCCGGTAATAGCTACCGGTAACCAGACAGCCAGATTGATCAACCGGTAACCAGACAGTCAGATTGATCAGCCGGTAACCAGACAGTCAGATTGATCAGCCGGTAACCAGACAGTCAGATTGATCAGCCAGTAATAGATACCAGAAACCAGACAGTCAGATTGATCAACCGGTAACCAGACAGATTGATCAGCCCATAATAGATATCGGTAACCAGACAGTCAGATTGATCAGCCGGTAATAGCTACCGGTAACCAGACAGCCAGATTGATCAACCGGTAACCAGACAGTCAGATTGATCAGCCGGTAACCAGACAGTCAGATTGATCAGCCAGTACTGGAGCAGAGTGTTCCTATGAAGATAACAGTCTGGTTATGTAATGCAATAAGGGCGTCTGCCAGGATAACACAATATGCTACGGAACAATGCACGCTGTGTGTGGGTGTGTGGGTGTGCTACAGAACAATGCACTTTGACTAGAGTATATCAGTCATCTGTGATAGACGTAACATACGTAACATCACACAATGGAGTTTTATGGAACGACGTACGTGTGTGTGTGTGTGTGTGTGTGTGTGTGTGTGTGTGTGTGTGTGTGTGTGTGTCTGCAGATAAATGAAAAGCATTAGGCATAGAGGTGATGACCATCACATGGTGAACTATTTATAGTTCTAGAAATTAATTTCAACAAATACACTGTCTCTGTAACCCCTCTAACTAAACCATACTGTCTCTGTAACCCCTCTAACTAAACCATACTGTCTCTGTAATCCCTCTAACTAAACCATACTGTCTCTGTAATCCCTCTAACTAAACCATACTGTCTCTGTAATCCCTCTAACTAAACCATACTGTCTCTGTAATCCCTCTAACTAAACCATACTGTCTCTGTAATCCCTCTAACTAAACCATACTGTCTCTGTAACCCCTCTAACTAAACCATACTGTCTCTGTAATCCCTCTAAACCATACTGTCTCTGTAATCCCTCTAACTAAACCATACTGTCTCTGTAATCCCTCTAACTAAACCATACTGTCTCTGTAATCCCTCTAACTAAGCCAACTTCCTACGGGTTTCAATCAGAGCCACATAGCACTTGTAATGTAAAAGTACTTTATGATTGAGTTGAAATCTGCAGCGTTTATCGTGAATATGATCTCATTAACGGTAGTTCAATGGACTCGTCGCCAACATGCCATATACAGTGCATTCGGAAAGTATTCAGACCCCTTGACTTTTTAAAACCTTTTGTTACGTTACAGCCTTATTCTAAAATTCCCTCATCAATCTACACACAATACTCCATTATGACATCACAATACTCCATTATGACAAAGCAAAAACAGGTTCTTATACATTTTTGCAAATTTATAAAAAATAAAAAAACTGAAATATCACATTTACATAAGTATTCAGACCCTTCACTCAGTACTTTTTTGAAGCACCTTCGCAGTGATTACAGCCTTGGGTCTTCTTGGGTATGATGCTACAAGCTTGGCACACCTGTATTTGGGGAGTTTCTCCCATTCTTCTCTGCAGATCCTCTCAAGCTCTGTCAGGTTGGATGGGGAGTGTCACTGCATAGCTATTTTCAGGTCTCTCCAGAGATGTTCGATCAGGTTCAAGTCCGGGCTCTGGCTGGGCCACTCAAGGACATTCAGAGACTTGTCCCGAAGCCACTCCTGCGTTGTCTTGGCTGTGTGCTTAGGGTCGTTGTCCTGTTGGAAGGTGAACCTTCGCCCCAGTCTGAGGTCCTGAGCGCTCTGGAGCAGGTTTTCATCAAGGATCTCTCTGTACTTTGCTAAGTTCATCTTTCCCTCGATCCTGACTAGTCTCCCAGTCCCTGCCGCTGAAAAACATCCCCACAGCATGATGCTGCCACTACCATGCTTCACCTTTGGGATGGTGCCAGGATTCCTCCAGACGTGATGCTTGGCATTCAGGCCAAAGAGTTCAATATTGGTTTCATCAGACCAGAGAATCTTGTTTCTCATGGTCTGAGAGTCTTTAGGTGCCTTTTGGCAAACTCCAAGTGGGCTGTCATGTGCCTTTTACTGAGGAGTGGCTTTCGTCTGGCCACTCTACCATAAAGGCCTGATCGGTGGAGTGCTGCAGAGATGGTTGTCCTTCTGAAAGGTTCTCCCATCTCCACAGAGGAACTCTGGAGCTCTGTCAATTTCGAGTCTCATAGCAAAGGGTCTGAATAATTATGTAAATAAGGTATTTCTGTTTTCGCTTTGTCATTATTGGGTATTGTGTGTAGATAGATTTTTTATTTTTTATTTTATTTATTTCACCTTGATGAGGTAAAACATGAATTGAATCAATTTTAGAATAAGGCTGTAACATAAAACACCTTGAAAAAGTCAATACTTTTATTTTATTTTTATACTTTCCGAATGCACTGTAGATGTGAAGTAGGCCACAGACAGGGGAACATGGATATAGCAACAGTTGTGTCTGTCTGTGCTACCAGTCTGTTAAACAACGCCCTTCCTCCTGCTTCATTTAATCTCAGAGTGTATTGTAGAAGCTACAGTACAGTATGTGTGTCATCTGATAGGGCTGCATCAGTTCACCAGTAGTGACGCAACACCCTTCACACCTCCACAGGTAGGCTACAGGGTGAAGAACATGCAAACAGGAGACAAAAGGGAGAGGATGTGTTCTGAGTGTGTGTGTGTGTGTGTGTGTGTGTGTGTGTGTGTGTGTGTGTGTGTGTGTGTGTGTGTGTGTGTGTGTGTGTGTGTGTGTGTGTGTGTGTGTGTGTGTGTGTGTGTGTGTGTGTGTGTGTGTGTGTGTGGCGACAGAGAATGAGCAAGAAAAGGAGAAAGGGGGGAGAAATATCTGCTCGGCATTCAAAAATGCCTGTAGAATGTTGGGCCACCCACCAGTTTGAATACCTGTACAATGTTGGGCCACCCACCACAGTTTGAATGCCTGTACAATGTTGGGCCACCCACCACAGTTTGAATACCTGTACAATGTTGGGCCACCCACCACAGTTTGAATGCCTGTAGAATGCTGGGCCACCCACCACAGTTTGAATACCTGTACAATGTTGGGCCACCCACCACAGTTTGAATACCTGTAGAATGTTGGGCCACCCACCACAGTTTGAATAGCTGTAGAATGCTGGGCCACCCACCACAGTTTGAATACCTGTAGAATGCTGGGCCAACCACCACAGTTTGAATGCCTGTAGAATGCTGGGCCACCCACCACAGTTTGAATACCTGTAGAATGCTGGGCCCCCCACCACAGTTTGAATACCTGTAGAATGCTGGGCCCCCCACCACAGTTTGAATAGCTGTCGAATGCTGGGCCACCCTCCACAGTTTGAATACCTGTCGAATGTTAGGCCATCCACCACAGTTTGAATACCTGTGGAATGCTGGGCCACCCACCACAGTTTGAATGCCTGTAGAATGCTGGGCCACCCACCACAGTTTGAATGCCTGTAGAATGCTGGGCTACCCACCACAGTTTGAATACCTGTAGAATGCTGGGCCACCCACCACAGTTTGAATACCTGTAGAATGCTGGGCCACCCACCACAGTTTGAATGCCTGTAGAATGCTTGGGCCACCCACCACCATATTCCCTATTTAATGCAACACTTTTGACCGGGGTCCATAGGTTAAAAGTAGTGCACTATATAAGGATTAGTGATGTGTAGTTCGTGAACGATTCCTTCTTTTTGAACGATTATTTTTACTGACTCGAGAGTCATGATTCGTTTTTCTGAGTGACTTGTTCATTTTAGTCTGTCGTTTGACCCGCTTGTGCTGGCTGCAATGAGTCTTTCAGTTGCATGAAAAGCCAGTTTCTGCTTGATCTGGAGGCTCTGTATGGAGGGTGTGACGCAAAAGCGGAGCCCCCAGAGGCACGCAGGGGCCAAATTGAGCTCCACTCCGCATCGATGTTGTAACAATGTGGAGGGCTCCATATATCTTTGCATTGACATGATTGGTTGAAGGTAGGTCGGGGTGGGAGCTCCTGTATAAACGCAAACTCACTTCCTTGACAACTTCCTCCAAAACAGCTCTGCTCAACAGCTCAAGAAGTATGAGTTCCCTGACTTTTGCAGAGTCTGTATCACCGTAAGTGCTGCACGGCCAATGTAGATACTGACCATGCAGCGGCTCTAACACAAGCTCCTTTGGCTCAGCGGCTCGAGTTTATATCTCAGTGCCCGCGAGACGTGCTCCGACCACCAACTGTCTGTCATATTTACGCGCAGGAAAATAGATCATGAGAAGAAACCTACATGTTTAGAACTGAAAAGGTGCTATAATTAATGCAATTAATTGATTATTGAATGTTTTGATGGAAACCGTTTTGCTCAACAAACTCAATGACTAATCTTTCTGGGGAGGCTGCAGTTCGCGAACGACTTTACCACCTTGCCTGGTTACCTAGACTACATGCTCCGGTCCAAACGCTATGCCCCGCCTATGGACGTTACTTCTCCGCAATGAGAAAGTATGTAGCGAAAGACAGAGCCGCGGAAGAGTCGTCAGGCTACTAATCACCCGGCAGTCAAGCAATGCATTCCGCCAAGAGTCGTTCACAATCTAGTCCGGTTTCAAATGTATCAATAAATAATCTTACTTGTATGCCTAGCAATCAACAAATGTACATTGTTTAAAGCACACGTTTACAAATCTCAGCCACAAATGACAGCTCCAATACCCCCCTATGGTGAACTAGAGGATTGTAGAATCATGACTCTTTCGAGTTTTCTATTCGCCGGTAACGGGGCCTGCGGACTCTGAGCATTACTGCCTCAAATGAATGAAATATGAGTTATTTTAATTAAAAGATCTTAGTTAGTAAAAAGAGCCAAACTTCCCATCACTATAACAGGGATCTTTAGTTTGGGGGTTTTCGCGTCCTAAAGGACACCGGTTTGGACCGGAGCCTGACCAGATGATCAAAGGAACAACAAAGCCCTGAGGTTCTAAAGGACATTATGACACCTGAGATCTTTGAAGAAACCCCCCCCTGTATCCTTTCAAATATCTCTGTACATGGACACGAAACCAGTTGTAAATGTATCAGATTGTGATTGGGTTATATTGTCACCTTGGGAACAGAGAGGCTTGAAATAAACAGAGACACAAAGGTATTGAGAGTATTTTTTGCTGACAAGTCAAAAAGGGGTGGTGAGTGATGGGTGCTGTAAGAACAGGTACCACGGAGAGACTGTGTGTACCTGACCTGCTCTAGTCCATGGACAGACTGTGTGTATCTGACCTGCTCTAGTCCATGGACAGACTGTGTGTATCTGACCTGCTCTAGTCCATGGACAGACTGTGTGTATCTGACCTGCTCTGGTCCATGGACAGACTGTGTGTATCTGACCTGCTCTAGTCCATGGACAGACTGTGTGTATCTGACCTGCTCTGGTCCATGGACAGACTGTGTGTATCTGACCTGCTCTAGTCCATGGACAGACTGTGTGTATCTGACCTGCTCTGGTCCATGGACAGACTGTGTGTATCTGACCTGCTCTGGTCCATGGACAGACTGTGTGTATCTGACCTGCTCTGGTCCATGGACAGACTGTGTGTATCTGACCTGCTCTGGTCCATGGACAGACTGTGTGTATCTGACCTGCTCTAGTCCATGGACAGACTGTGTGTATCTGACCTGCTCTAGTCCATGGACAGACTGTGTGTATCTGACCTGCTCTGGTCCATGGACAGACTGTGTGTATCTGACCTGCTCTGGTCCATGGACAGACTGTGTGTATCTGACCTGCTCTGGTCCATGGACAGACTGTGTGTATCTGACCTACTCTGGTCCATGGACAGACTGTGTGTATCTGACCTGCTCTCGTCCATGGACAGACTGTGTGTATCTGACCTGCTCTCGTCCATGGACAGACTGTGTGTATCTGACCTGCTCTGGTCCATGGACAGACTGTGTGTATCTGACCTGCTCTGGTCCATGGACAGACTGTGTGTATCTGACCTGCTCTGGTCCATGGACAGACTGTGTGTATCTGACCTGCTCTGGTCCATGGACAGACTGTGTGTATCTGACCTGCTCTGGTCCATGGACAGACTGTGTGAATGTGACCTGCTCTGGTCCATGGACAGACTGTGTGTATCTGACCTGCTCTGGTCCATGGACAGACTGTGTGTATCTGACCTGCTCTAGTCCATGGACAGACTGTGTGTATCTGACCTGCTCTGGTCCATGGACAGACTGTGTGTATGTGACCTGCTCTAGTCCATGGACAGACTGTGTGTATGTGACCTGCTCTGGTCCATGGACAGACTGTGTGTATCTGACCTGCTCTGGTCCATGGACAGACTGTGTGTATCTGACCTGCTCTGGTCCATGGACAGACTGTGTGTATCTGACCTGCTCTCGTCCATGGACAGACTGTGTGTATCTGACCTGCTCTAGTCCATGGACAGACTGTGTGTATCTGACCTGCTCTAGTCCATGGACAGACTGTGTGTATCTGACCTGCTCTAGTCCATGGACAGACTGTGTGTATCTGACCTGCTCTAGTCCATGGACAGACTTTGTGTATCTGACCTGCTCTAGTCCATGGACAGACTGTGTGTATCTGACCTGCTCTAGTCCATGGACAGACTGTGTGTATGTGACCTGCTCTAGTCCATGGACAGACTGTGTGAATGTGACCTGCTCTAGTCCATTTCTGACGGCTGATCTAATCCCCTCTAACTCTGATCTCTCCTCAACAACACAGGTGTGTTTGACCGCAGAGTGGGAGGTAGAATAAGATAGAGAGAGTGTGTGTGTGTGTGTCTGTGTGTGTGTGTGTGGTTGCAAATAAAAAACACCTTACCAACACAGATAACAGCTATATGCCGGAAGCTCGATTAATCACAAACAATCTCTCTCTCTCTCTCTCTCTCGCCGCTCGTTCATTCACTAGCAGAAATACACAGATTTAAACAGATTCCAATTCAGGCACTGGTCACAGTATGTAAGATTTAAACCAGGTGCCTGTCTGATCCTGATTACCTGACAGGTAAAACAACGCTGTCCTCTTCCCTCCTCTCCTCTCCCCTCCCCTCCTCTCCTCTCCCCTCCTCTCCTCTCCCCTCGCCTCCTCTCATGTCTGTCTGTCTATATTTATCTCAACTGGGTCAGACCAGTTTACCACCTGTTTCTCCAGACCAATTCACTCTCCTCCTCTCAGAGTACACAGTGAATTCCCATATTCATAAAGTGTCTCAAAGTAGGAGTGCTGATCTAAGATCAGTTTCACCTTGTTTTTTGGGGTCTTTTTACCCATTTTTCTCCCCAATTGGTAATTACAGTCTTGTCCCATCGCTGCAACTGCCCTATGAACGAGAGAGAGAGAGAGAGAGAGAGAGAGAGAGAGAGAGAGAGAGAGAGAGAGAGAGAGAGAGAGAGAGAGAGAGAGAGAGAGAGAGAGAGAGAGAGAGAGAGAGAGAGAGAGAGAGAGAGAGAGAGAGAGAGGCGAAGGTCAAGAGCCATGCGTCCTCCGAAACACGACCCTGCAAAGCCGCACTGCTCATTTAACCCGGAAGGCAGCCGCACCAATGTGTCAGAGGAAACATCGTACAACTGGTGACATAAGTCAGCTTGCACGTGCCCTGCCCACCACAAGGAGTTGCTAGAGTGCGATGGGACAAGGAAATCCCGGCCGGCCAAACCCTCCCCTAACCCGGACGACACTGAGCCAATTGTGCGCCGCCTCATGGGTCTCCCGGTCACGGCCGGGTGTGACACAGCCTGGGATCAAACCCGGGCCTGTAGTGATACCTAAAAACCGCTGCGCCACTCGGGAGGTAAGTTTCACCTTTTAGATTATAATGAATAAGACTACATGGACAGGTGGGGACCTGATCTAGGATCAGTTTAGCCTTTTAGATCATAATGAATAAGACTACGTGGACAGGTGGGGACCTGATCTAGGATCAGTTTAGCCTTTTAGATTATAATGAATAAGACTACATGGACAGGTGGGGACCTGATCTAGGATCAGTTTAGCCTTTTAGATCATAATGAATAAGACTACGTGGACAGGTGGGGACCTGATCTAGGATCAGTTTAGCCTTTTAGATTATAATGAATAAGACTACATGGACAGGTGGGGACCTGATCTAGGATCAGTTTAGCCTTTTAGATTATAATGAATAAGACTACGTGGACAGGTGGGGACCTGATCTAGGATCAGTTTAGCCTTTTAGATTATAATGAATAAGACTACGTGGACAGGTGGGGACCTGATCTAGGATCAGTTTAGCCTTTTAGATTATAATGAATAAGACTACATGGACAGGTGGGGACCTGATCCTTGATCAGCACTCCAACTCCTACACACTTTGTGGATACAGACCCTGCAATTCAAGTTAGGAGCTGAACAGCTTAACTGAAAAGGAAGGGTTAACTATTGTAACCCTGGTATAATAGTGAGACAATTTAAAAAAAAACATTTAGCATACACTGTTATCCAAAGTGGTTACAGTAGTGTGTCCATAAATTTGCATGCTGGCTCCCCCCCATGGGAATCAAACCCACAGCCCTGGCGTTGCAAGCACCATGCTCTACCAACTGAGCCACACAGGACCTGCAGTGGACACTCTTGCATCCAGTCCCAAATCGTTCCCTATCCCTTCACCTTGGCCCTAACCCCTCGAGGTTAGTGTGCCTAAAGGTGTTAGTAGGTTGAGCTTCCACCTTACAGATGTGAAAACACTGAAGGGTTGGGGCCAAGCGGAGGGAGGTAACGAACTGGGACCGCCGAGCAGCGCTAGCTTCACTAGAAATGAAATACAACTGTTTTTGTGCTTAGAGAGGGACCAAGTATCCCCACTGAATAGATACCATCTACCCTAACACATCACCTACCCTTTCCTTGGTGCCAATCATCAGGCTTGACATCGGCGATCGTGTATCCATCCTTCTGGGTGAGGCAGAGGTGTGTTTGAGTGCTTTAGTGAGGATGTGTATGGGTGAGGGTGAGAGGACTTCCCCCTGGGCTACAGGGGAGGCTGAGGGGGAGGTGAAGGGGGAGGGCCGGGGAGAGAGATTGCCCATCTCAACGGCGAGGTCCTCTGTGCAGGCCAGCCCGTGACTACGCAGGTAATCATCTGTCTCTTTGTCGATGACCAGCAACCTGGTCCGATGCTCCACTGCTCTGATACGATACACTACCTAGGGGGAAGAGGGTGATAGAGACAGCAACACAATTAGACCCAACCAAATCATGAGAAAACAAAAAGATCATTACTTGACACATTGGAAAGAATTAACAAAAAAAACAGAGCAAACTAGAATGCTATTTGGCCCTAAACAGAGAGTAGACAGTGGCAGAATACCTGACCACCGTGACTGACCCAAACTTAAGCTGTACTTCCTAACCTCCTGCTCAATGTATGACCATATTAGAGACACGTATTTCCCTCAGATTACACAGATCCACAAAGAATTTGAAAACAAACCCGATTCTGATAAACTCCCATTTCTACTGGGTGAAATACCACAGTGTGCCATCACAGCAGCAAGATGTGTGACATGTTGCCACAAGAAAAGGTCAACCAGTGAAGAACAAACACCATTGTAAATACAACCCATATTTATGTTTATTTATTTTCCCTTTTGTACTTTAACCATTTGTACATCGTTACAACACTGTCTATAGACATAATATGACATTTGTAATGTCTTTATTCTTTTGGAACTTCTGTGAGTGTAATGTTTACTGTTCAAGTGTATTGTTTATTTCACTTTTGTATATTATCTACTTCACTTGCTTTGGCAATGTTAACATATGTTTCCCATGCCAATAAAACCCATTGAATTGATTTGAATTGAATTGAGAGAGAGGAAGGGAGAGAGGAGAGATAGAGGGAGATAAAGAGAGAGGGGGAGAGGAGAGATAGAGGGAGATAAAGAGAGAGGGAGGAGGGGAGAGAGGAGAGATAGAGGGAGATAAAGAGAGAGGGAGGAGGGGAGAGAGGAGAGATATAGGGAGATAAAGAGAGAGGGGGGAGAGGAGAGAATATAGATATAGGGAGATAAAGAGAGAGGGGAGAGAGGAGAGATAAAGAGAGAGGGGGAGAGGTGAGATAGAGGGAGATAAAGAGAGAGGGGGGAGAGGAGAGATAGAGGGAGATAAAGAGAGCGAGGAGAGAGGAGAGATAGAGGGAGATAAAGAGAGGGGGGGAGAGGAGAGATAGAGGGAGATAAAGAGAGAGAGGAGAGAGGAGAGATATAGGGAGATAAAGAGAGAGGGGGAGAGGAGAGAGGAGAGATATAGGGAGATAAAGAGAGAGGGGGGAGAGGAGAGAGGAGAGATAGAGGGAGATAAAGAGAGAGGGGGATAAATTATTAACTACTTTCACATTTTTGTTGAACCGTTCATAGTCATGTCAATAAAGCACAAATTGTGAGAGGGAGCGACAGATGGATTAGAGAGAGAAAAACAATGGAGAGGAAAGTAAGGAGAAGAGAGGGAAAGAGATGAAAAGGAGGATGAGAGAAGATATTTTAGATGAGGTGATGAATAATGACAGAGCCAACAGAGGACAAGGAAGAAGGGAGAGAGAGAAACAGAGAGTAATGGGTTAACATGGAGAGTAGGGTTGTCAATTCCAGTTCAATTAAGAAAGTAAACCAAATTTCCAATTCCAAATTTTCCTCATTGAAAAGCATTGAAGAGAATTAGAATTTCAGTGTAGGCTACTTCCTGAATGGGCTGGAATTGAACTGGAATTGACCCCAACCCTGCTGGAGACAGGGGTAGTTAAAGGGTTAAAAGGTGATCCGACCACATCTCGGGCAAATAGCTGTTGGTGTGACAACCTCAACCCAGTTTCAAAGACCTGAGTTTGTTTTTAACACAACTAACACACACAGTCTCAGCTCCACAATACCTTCCATTGATTCCCATGACAATAAGGACCCATTTGACCCAGTTCACTGTCCATCCCTTAAGGCTACGGGAAGTTCGTCTGTAATGTCTTTTTCGTTATGTGTCGGACACCAGGAAATCTAGATGTCACCGTTGACGTCGGCTAAATGGGATCTAATCACATCTAAATCTGAAGTGGGCAAACAGGTAGAAGGTAACCTGTTGTTTGTGGTTCACACGCATACTGTAACACACACACACACACACGCACACACTCAAACGGACACAAACACTCGAGTCGCACTCACACACACACACACACACACACACACACACACACACACACACACACACACACACACACACACACACACACACACACACACACACACACACACACACACACACATATATACACATACACACACACACAGAGAGAGAGACAAAAGAGAGAGAATACCTGACAACTGTGACTGACCAAAAACGAAGGAAAGCTTTGACTATGTACAGACTCAGTGAGCGTAGCCTTGCTATTGAGAAAGGCCGCTGTAGGCAGACCTGGCTCTCAAGAGAAGACAGGCTATGTGCCCAATGCCCACAAAATGAGGTGGAAACTGAGCTGCACTTCCTGCACTTTCTGCCACGAGAAAAGTGGAACAAGTGAAGCACAAACACCATTGTAAATACAACTCATATTTATGTTTGTTTATTTTCCCCTTTGTACTTCAACTATTTACACATCGTTACAACACTGTACATACCCATAATATAACATTTGAAATGTCTCTATTATTTTGAAACTTTCGTGAGTGTAATGTTTACTGTTAATTTCTGATTATTTCACTTTTGTTTATTATCTATTTCACTTGCTTTGGCAATGTATACATATGTTTCCATGCCAATAAAGCCCTTTGAATTGACATTGATTTGAGAGAGAGAGCACTCACTTGATGGTGCGTCTCGTCTTCCACGTTTTCCCCGTTCACTTCCACGACCCGGTCCCCCGCGCGCAGCCCCGAAAGCTCCGCGGACGAACCGGGTACCACTTTCCGTATGAACTGTCCGCCTTTATTCCGCTCGCCGTGAAGGTGAAAGCCGTACCCGCGCGGCCCTTTCGTTAGGAAACAAAGCCGTGGTCTCAGCTCCCACTCCATTCTATAGAATGTCCGTGTGAAAAATCTAGAGTCCGATGAAAATCTGAAGTTCCTCAAACCGGGAACCAGGTTAGGTTCGGCTACCTAGCCCAGGTAGGGCGGGAGTTTCAGTCCGAAGGAACGATCACAGACATCCGCGGCCCAAAACTCCCCTTTCACCATGATGATGCGTATTGGTGTGACTGTGCTGAACACAGACAAAAGTATCCAAACCACAAAGTAAAAGGAAAGAAATATACACGTTGGCTACTCAACAGGAGGAGAGATGTCAATCAATCCGAAATAGCAGCATACAGTCTAACACTAACCTCCAGTCCCCGGGGCTGGAAAAAAGATAACCGGAAAGTTGTTCAACTAGGACACTGTCGTTAGTTAAATTACCGTAGATTACCTCGAGCCTACCCGAGGGTTTATCCAGAAGATCAAAGATTAAGGAATAGCGGCTTCACACACACACAGGCACACACACAGTAGCCTAAATCCCCGTCAGTGTGTGTGTGTGTGTGTGAGAGAGAGAGAGAGAGAGAGAGAGAGAGAGAGAAGGCGATCCTGTCCCACTCCGCGCTACAGTGGCAATGAGGAATAGCAACAGGTGCCTCTGCGTTCCGTTCTGTTCGCACCTGTACAGCGCGACTCACTCCGCTGTAAAAACACTCCTGGGAGAAATATGATGATACATTGCCCATATAGGCTAAAAGAGATCCATGAAGCGCTTATATACCTGCTGCCCGAGTCCCACGCCTGATAATACATCTATTTCCCGTTATATAATCTGGATACACTGATCTAAGGTCAGTTTTGCACACCCCAGTCTAATGGTTAAGGTCGGGGTTGAGGGAGAGTGATCTGATCCTAGATCTGTGTCTATGAGCAATTTCTACTTGGAGCCGCAACAGGCAGGTAGTTTGATGATTGCGACCTGGATTAGAGGGAAGTCTTCCTCATCTGTTGGCTGTGAAAGAAAGAGACCGAGGAAGAGAGGCTGAGAGAGAGAGGAAGAGAGAGATAGAGATAGAGAGAGTACACTTAAAATTAGGGGTTCAACAAGGGTTCTTCTAGGATCCTAAAAGTTCTTGGAAGAACCTTAGGGTTCTTGACACTGAAAATGGCCCCCAAAAAGGTTCTTCTAAGAACCCCATAGGAGGTGGGGTTCCTCGTGGAACCTCCTTAGTTGTTGGGGTTCTTGCAGGAACCTAACTGCCCAACTGAAACATTTGGATTTGAATTTGAAAGGACAGCAGGTGCAGGAACTTAACTGAAGAATGTAAAGATCCCCTCAATGTAAGGTAGGTTTTCTCCCTTGTATGATCTGAATTGATATTGTTTTATGATGATGCCATCTATCTTTTCATATTTGTGCAAATCTTTAAAAAAAAAAAAAAAAATGGACACAATTCAGTGGATATCAATCAACAAAGAGGTGAGAATATGTAGGCTATAGGAATATGTACTGTAGGCTATAGGAATATGTTGAAGGCTATAAGAATATGTTGAAGGCTATAAGAATATGTTGAAGGCTATAGGAATATGTTGAAGGCTATAGGAATATGTTGAAGGCTATAAGAATATGTTGAAGGCTATAAGAATATGTTGAAGGCTATAGGAATATGTTGAAGGCTATAAGAATATGTTGAAGGCTATAAGAATATGTAGGCTATAAGAATATGTTGAAGGCTATAAGAATATGTTGAAGGCTATAAGAATATGTAGGCTATAAGAATATGTTGAAGGCTATAAGAATATGTTGAAGGCTATAGGAATATGTTGAAGGCTATAGGAATATGTTGAAGGCTATAAGAATATGTTGAAGGCTATAAGAATATGTTGAAGGCTATAGGAATATGTTGAAGGCTATAAGAATATGTTGAAGGCTATAAGAATATGTAGGCTATAAGAATATGTTGAAGGCTATAAGAATATGTTGAAGGCTATGAGAATATGTTGAAGGCTAGCTGTATTGGGTGCAGGTGACTGAACTGCTCACTTTTGTGTCTGTGTCTGCAGGTATACAGACGAGGACGCATAAAAATGTATGTCATTGGTATGTTATGCAGATCACGTACCATCCTCCTTCCTTACCTCTTCAATGAATATCCCATAAGCCTCTACATTATGGACAAGGCATGTGTATGAAAACCATTATCAAAACAGTTTATTTCATTCACATTCACCACAAAAACCAAGGTATGAATACTGTCGTGTGCATGTTGTGTTAATCATCTGTATAATTACTATTTTGGGGATTCACAGACTTCACCCTCCCTACAGGAAACCTGTTCGATCACCATTCACTGCAAAATCATTATCGCTATGGATACAGAGAACGTCAACACATTAACATCAACACACCAAAGGACAAACCCATTGGACTTGGGGCTCTGCTGGGACTTTACCTCATATTTCGATTTTTATTTATTTAACTTTGCCATTAAAATCATAATAAACACTGAGAACTAAAATATTGTGTTGTTATTGTTATGCGTATTAATAATAATAGTTAAAACAATATTCTGGTTCTTTGAGGATCCATTAAAAGGGGTTCTTTGAAGACCTTAAAGGGGTTCCCCCACAGTTTCAACTTGAAGAACCCCTAAAGGATACTCCAGGAACCTTTACCTTTTAGAGTGTAGTCTGTAGATAAGAAATAGCATTAAATGAACAGGCTATTGTTGTATAAATGTGTTTAATAGCCTACACAGGGTTGAGTGGGCTATTCAAATGGCTACCTAGTGTTTGATAAAGTCTACACAGGGTTGAGTGGGCTATTCAAATGGCTACCTAGTGTTTGATAAAGTCTACACATGGTTGAGTGGGCTATTCAAATGGCTACCTAGTGTTCTTAAAGTCTACACAGGGTTGAGTGGGCTATTCAAATGGATCCCTAGTGTTCTTAAAGTCTACACAGGGGTACAATTAGGTTAGGTTAGGGTTAAAAGTTGGGTTAGGTTTAAAAATTGGGTTAGGGTTAAAAGTTGGGTTAGGGTTAAAAGTTGTGTTAGGGTTAAAAGTTGGGTTAGGTTTAAAAGTTGGGTTAGGGGTAAAAGTTGGGTTAGGGTTAAAAGTTGGGTTAGGTTTAAAAAGTTGGGTTAGGTTTAAAAGTTGGGTTAGCTTTAAAAGTTGGGTTAGGTTTAAAAGTTGGGTTAGGGTTAAAAGTTGGGTTAGGTTTAAAAGTTGGGTTAGGGTTAAAAGTTGGGTTAGGGTTAAAAGATGGGTTATGTTTTAGGTAAGTTTTAGATTTGGATTAATTGTTTTGCAGGTCATCAGTGTCCTTATTGTGTCTCCCGGGCTGCAGTGTCCTTATTGTGTCTCCCGGGCTGCAGTGTCCTTATTGTGTCTCCCGGGCTGCAGTGTCCTTATTGTGTCTCCCGGGCTGCAGTGTCCTTATTGTGTCTCACGGGCTGCAGTGTCCTTATTGTGTCTCCCGGGCTGCAGTGTCCTTATTGTGTCTCCCAGGCTGCAGTGTCCTTATTGTGTCTCCCGGGCTGCAGTGTCCTTATTGTGTCTCCCGGGCTGCAGTGTCCTTATTGTGTCTCCCGGGCTGCAGTGTCCTTATTGTGTCTCCCGGGCTGCAGTGTCCTTATTGTGTCTCCCGGGCTGCAGTGTCCTTATTGTGTCTCCCGGGCTGCAGTGTCCTTATTGTGTCTCCCGGGCTGCAGTGTCCTTATTGTGTCTCCCGGGCTGCAGTGGCTATACAGTCCTATCAGTGAGATTCAGTGGAAAACTAAGTCAATATAGTTGAAGTAAATAGTTGATGTAGGACGAGGGTAAATATCCTTCCAGGATGTTTGCTTCCTGGATACTCATCAGAGCTCATCAGAGCTCTTACTGCCTAATCACACATGTTTAAGTTATTGTAATTAGGTTATAATAATCTCTCGTGGATGGACTATGTAAACATAAATGGTGCTTCTGATCAAATTACGCAAGATTTTAGTTGTGGGTTACCCGAGATGAAGTATAACTGTGTATAGGGGACTCTTCCATGATGGATTAGACCAATAGGCCTACAGTTGTTGGATGCTATAGAATCAAATAGTAGGGAAAAATACTCATCCAACCCTCTTTAGAACACAGGAATACTCATCCAACCCTCTTCAGAACACAGGAATACTCATCCAACCCTCTTCAGAACACAGGAATACTCATCCAACCCTCGTTAGAACACAGGAATACTCATCCAACCCTCTTCAGAACACAGGAATACTCATCCAACCCTCTTCAGAACACATGAATACTCATCCAACCCTCTTCAGAACACAGGAATACTCATCCAACCCTCTTTAGAACACAGGAATACTCATCCAACCCTCTTTAGAACACAGGAATACTCATCCAACCCTCTTTAGAACACAGGAATAGTCATCCAACCCTCTTCAGAACACAGGAATATTCATCCAACCCTCTTCAGAACACAGGAATACTCATCCAACCCTCTTCAGAACACAGGAATACTCATCCAACCCTCTTTAGAACACAGGAATACTCATCCAACCCTCTTCAGAACACAGGAATATTCATCCAACCCTCTTCAGAACACAGGAATATTCATCCAACCCTCTTCAGAACACAGGAATACTCATCCAACCCTCTTCAGAACACAGGAATACTCATCCAACCCTCTTCAGAACACAGGAATACTCATCCAACCCTCTTCAGAACACAGGAATACTCATCCAACCCTCTTCAGAACACAGGAATACTCATCCAACCCTCCTCAGAACACAGGAATACTCATCCAACCCTCTTCAGAACACAGGAATAGCATAACATTGACTCTAAGTTTGATCTAGTAAAAAACAGAACCAAGACCAAGTAATAGGAATAATAGGCAATAGTCTCCTAAGTGTCTTATTCTGACCCACTGTACAGCAGCACCACCTGGGGGACAGTTATATAAATGCATTTCACACCATGCCACAAAATAAAGAGCACATTTCTAATAGATTTATGTTGTTGTTGTAAAAAGTAATATGATATTTACACGAATTTTTTTTTAATTTTCCTTAAAGTACATGTATATTTTATCACTAATGTTACGGCCCCGACTATAACGACAAAATACTTAAATACATGTAATTTTGTCCTTGAAACCTTTAATCAAAATACTGTAGAATTCCATTCATTCCTATGGAGGAATGCTCCTACTGGGGAGTGCCAATATGGTAGACCAGCGGTTTCAAAGCATAGAGAATGATAGAGGCCTCTAGTGGCCAAAAGGCTGTATAGCATGGGCAGCACCATTCAGAGCTTCCACCTGTTTTATGTACTCAACTGGGTGGGACTTCCAACTTCATTGGCTGATCACTCCTGGTGACCATGTTGGAGTGATGTCCTACCAGGACAGCCAATCGTGAGAAAGAAAATTGACTACTTCAAAATGGATATTGCCTCATGCTGTCACAGACGCTATAGAGTACCACAGTATTAGTCATAATACCCATAAAACCTAGTGGTCAAACAAGGACATGGTTATCATAAAGAACTACAGGTGCCATGATGATCTGGACCAGACTGCTGAATCGAGGCAAATTTAAGAATCTCTGGATTAACTATCTAATGTTAGCTAAATTTAGTCATGAATAAATTGGATAAATGTCTTTCAATGGACAATTCTGTGAACTGACTTGTGCAAGATTTAAATTGACACAATACCTGTTAGCAAAGGTGTCAGCTAGAGATGATGTGCAGGAGCTTGCAGGGATTTGTAGTTTTGCATGATGTCTACTTTGATGCTAATTAGCATCTTTGAATCTGAGAGTAAATAGAGACGAATATATTGATAAAAGTCAACTTGTCCGAGAGAAATTTACACGGTTATCAAAACATCACGCCAGGGTAAGCCTATACGAAACACAGCCCTTATTTGAAGTGTTTCTGCTGATGTAAATACATTTGATGTTGATTTAGAATAAAAAAATTGACTACAGCAAATTGGAGATTGCCTCAATGGCTCTGCCCGTGCGCTCACAGACGCCATAATGGGAACGATATGGGGATTTCTCTATTATTCTCTATGATCTCAATGGGGTCATGGGGAAGAGCTCAATTGCATACTCGTCGCGTCCTCTTTCCTCGTCTCCTTCTCAAAACCCATTGGGGGAAAAGGTCAGAGGGGCGGGACCTTTGGCTTTCTCATCCAATGGGTTTTGAGGAGGAGAGAGGACGTGAGGAATATACAATTGAGATCTTCCCATGTGCAGTGTGTCTGAAAGTAGGCGTTACGAAAGATGTGGGTGGCTCAACAGAAGTGTGTGTACGGAAAGCGAATCAGCTAATTGGGTAGATTTGTTGCTACTAAAGAAAGTTTTGAGTGGCTGATTGGGCTGCACAACTTGATAAGCCAGTGTAGCATATTAGCTATTCTCCTAACGTACTAAATTAATTATCCTAACCTGCTATGTTAGTTCTCCTAACCTACTAAATTAATTATCCTAACCTGCTACGTTAGTTCTCCTAACCTACTAAATTAATTATCCTAACCTACCAAGTTAATTCTCCTAACCTGCTACGTTAGTTCTCCTAACCTGCCATATTAATTATCCTAACCTACCAAGTTAATTCTACTAACCTACTAAATTAATTCTCCTAACCTGCTACGTTAGTTCTCCTAACCTGCCATGTTAATTATCCTAACCTGATACGTTAGTTCTCCTAACCTGCCATATTAATTATCCTAACCTGATACGTTAGTTCTCCTAACCTGCCATGTTAATTATCATAACCTGCTACGTTAGTTCTCCTAACCTGCAATATAAATTATCCTAACCTGATACGTTAGTTCTCCTAACCTGCCATGTTAATTATCCTAACCTGATACGTTAGTTCTCCTAACCTGCCATATTAATTCTCCTATCCTGCTACGTTAGTTCTCCTAACCTGCCATATTAATTATCCTAACCTACTAAGTTAATTCTCCTATCCTGCTACGTTAGTTCTCCTAACCTGCCATATTAATTCTCCTATCCTGCCGCGTTAATTCTCCTAACCTGCCATATTAATTATCCTAACCTGCAATGTTATAGATAAAAGGATAAATAGTGTATTGTTTTTAAACATGTGCATGTTTTTTCTCCTCTGACAATACAAAAGCTGATTCAAACTGGGTTTGGCAGGTTTCAAAAGACTTCTGCAGTAGGAAACACATGACTTATCCTCAATGAAAGGTGGCTATCGAGGAGGCGAGGACACTCTTCCATTTGCCAACTAAAGAACTGACACACTGCTGGACCACTCGACCACTTATCGGTTTCTGGGTCACGGAGCAGAGAGGACGGAGGGACGGTCTTTTGCTCAAGCAAGAATCTCCCCAAGTATGCAGTTACCCATACTTGTCTCAATGGCCAATACATATGCCTGGTTCATAAACAAATGGGAGGTGGGAATTTACCAGTTGTGAAGTCGTAAATACCAGTTGGATGCATTAACGTGCTTTGAACTCGTTGAGAAAAACACTGATTGGCTAATGGCCAACAAGCTGTGCAAACCATAAACTAAAAGTAAAGCCATCATGCATGTAAACCAATTATAGTTTCAAAAACCATATTAATACACTGAACACAAATATAAATGCAACAAGTAAAGTGCTGAGGAGTATTTCTGTCTGTAATAAAGCTCTATTGTGGGGAAAAACTCATTCTGATTGGCAGGGCCTGGCTCCCAAGCGGGTGGGCCTATGCCCTCTCAGGCCCACCCCCTGCCCAGTTATGTGAAATCCATAGATTAGGGACTAATGAATTTATTTCAGATGACTGATTTCCTCATATGATCTGTTACTCTGCAAAATCTTTGAAATTGTTGCATGTTGTGTTTATATGTTCGTTTAGTATAGATAGCTTTTTATAAACAATGGTTTGTTGTTGCATTTAACTCCTGAAAGTTCTCGAGGTAATTTCAGTAGTAGGTGACATCAGAGGTCAGCGTGTGGAGAAGTGGGAGCTCGGGATGATAGAGGAGTTTCCCACTAGTAATTACCAGTTGGAGGAGGGCCGGTCAAGTGGATTTTACCCAGTCCTATGTGGTAATTTCCCACTTCCCACTTGGATACGAACGCATCAATAGTGTAAGCAATTCAGGGTTTATATCGGCCTACAATGATCTGCCCCGGGAGGAGTTTGTACATGGTGATACGGGATTGCATTGCCTTCCGGCATGAGCCAGGTGCCGCTAAAAAGGCGAAGTCGGTTCAAAACAAGGAGTAATGATTTAGGATAGTTTCATATGCGTGTCATAGGCCCAAGTGTTCGGTCTTCATACAATCCCCATTATGTGCTTTAGCTGCCTTGCCAGTATTGGAAAACATTTGATCGAAAAGACATGTATGATCCTGAACGATAAAGACATGTATGATCCTGAACGATAAAGACATGTATGATCCTGAACGATAAAGACATGTATGATCCTGAACGATAAAGACATGTATGATCCTGAACGATAAAGACATGTATGATCCTGAACGATAAAGACATGTATGATCCTGAACGATAAAGACATGTATGATCCTGAACGATAAAGACATGTATGATCCTGAACGATAAAGACATGTGTGATCCTGAACGATAAAGACATGTATGATCCTGAACGATAAAGACATGTATGATCCTGATCGATAAAGACATGTGTGATCCTGAACGATAAAGACATGTATGATCCTGAACGATAAAGACATGTATGATCCTGAACGATAAAGACATGTATGATCCTGATTGATAAAGACATGTATGATCCTGAACGATAAAGACATGTATGATCCTGAACGATAAAGACATGTATGATCCTGAACGATAAAGACATGTATGATCCTGATTGATAAAGACATGTATGATCCTGAACGATAAAGACATGTATGATCCTGAACGATAAAGACATGTATGATCCTGAACGATAAAGACATGTATGATCCTGAACGATGCACCATGCCGCCTTGTTGACTATTATGACCGGGCAGCGCAGATTACTGTTCCATTTGAGAAGGCGCTCCTCCCTACCGGTTTTGCCCGTTCACGTGCACCCCGGTTCAGCCTAATCGAACGCCTTCAATATCCAGCAGGTGTGCGCACTTAGTAACCAGAAAACAAATCCGGAACTAGCCGCGCACCTGCAGGATATTTAAGAGGACGTGACCGAGTCGTCTCATTTCTAAATCGATATACAAATCGCGGTGGTGAGTATACATAGACCACAGGTGTTATATCTGTACTAAATGCACTCTAAAGGGTTTAGTAACACACTAGACTATGCACACTAGACTAACATTGATTTTGTTAGTCACTCTCACTCATCATTAAAATGGCGTAGTCATGGGGAATGTCTAGAATTGATGGAAATAAAAGTGCATTTGGCCACTTCTTTCTGCCCATTTGCAAAATTGGTGTAATTGCATGAAATGGATCATACAATTGTTAAATTCTTTGCCCAATGGTAGAATGACAGGAAATGAACTTGCAGTAGGCAGGTCTTCCATGTAGAAATACTGGGTCATAACGGTGGTTTATTCTTCTCCTTTAGTCATGGTTCTTCCTGGGCTTCAGGTTTGGAGATGGATACTCTTTGCCTGCATTCACTGGCTTTGTGTCTGTCAAGAGACTCCGAGACCGTAAGTCAATCTGCACTCACAAGTTAGAATTTAGTGATCAGACTTGCTTCTCTCCTCTGGGTTTAATGTTCTTTTAGAGCAATTTTTCCATCTACTCTTTCTGCAGATCTTTATCCCCCTGTGTATTTCACCTGGCTTTGTGTTTAGAGGTATCCTGTCATTGGGTAGTGATTGTCCTGTTGCCGGGTGTGTTCTCTGTAGGGTTTACATGGTAGCCATTCCTGCAGTGATCCAGGCAGGCTCAGAGGCCAAGCTTTGTGCCAGCCTTCTGCAGCCCAACGAGACCCTGGTCATGACCGTATCTCTGATGGCCGACGGGCAGAACAAGAGACTTCTCCACCAGAGTTCTGACCAAGAGTTTCACCGCTGTTTCCAGTTTCAGGTCAGCCCAGCACTGGTGGACATCTAGAGCCATTCCAATAAGAGTGTACTGCTCAGCTGTGATGCAATGCCAGCTTATTTTATGGGAAATGTCAGTGGTGGCCTACCAGAACTTTTCTGTGATTCAGGCTCCAATTTGTACCAGGTTTTGATTGAATGCTAGTATATACTATCGAGACAATTTATATTTGTAACTTACAGTATGCATAATGTGATCCCTGCAGTAGTTAAACACTCTACCTTGAAGTTGCTAGTGGCACGCTCTTACCAGCTGGGCCACACGGCACCACATTTTAATGTCCTGTGTTATCGGTCCGTTAGTTCACCGGTGTTGCCCTGTTTCCGTCCCTGACAGGCCCCTCACGTGAAGAGCGACAAAGTGCAGAACTTCAAGGTGGAGGTTCGAGGGGAAACATTTCTATCCACAGAGGAGAGAAGGGTCATGATCAAACCCTACAGCCCCATGATGTTCATCCAAACGGACAAACCAATCTACAACCCAGGACAAACGGGTAATGTTACAGCCGGTAGTCTGGTTGCTAAGAAACAGGACAATTAGGTGTTGGCGTGTTCTGTAATGGTTTACTCCGGTGCTTTGACCTTTTTGGACCCCTGACCCCATTTTGATATCAACAGTTTTCCACGACCCCACCATGTTCCCTTTGTTTATTTGAGGCTGTAACCGTATTACGATGAAGTACTGTCAGACTGAAATCTGAAGGAAGATTTGTGAAATGCATCAGGCAATAATTGTGTAGAAAAGAACACTATCATTGCTGGCAATGCTCTTCCCCAGTCTGGTCCAGTCTGTTCTAACGAGTCATGCGTGGCTTATGAGGATTGTAGAGGGAAACGGTAGAAATACCGGGTGAAAGATTACTGGAATCAAGATGGGAATCTGGGAACCTTGGGATTATGAGAAAGTTGTCTGAAATGATGCTTCTAATATTCTTATTGTTCGTCTTGTCATTGGCTTTTTACAGTGCATTTTAGAGTCGTCACCTTGGATACCCATTTTAGCCCCGTCAATCAGCTGGTGAGTTGGAAATGTACGATTGACAATAGTATTTTAGTTCAGTCTCTACTATTTCAAACCAAGATGCAGAAGTGTCACAATACTGTGATGGACATAGCAGTCTGGTATTATGTACAGCACTCAACCAGCCAGGACATGGGGCTTCCATTCATATAGGTCAGATTGGAATGAATGGGATCATCTCTTCCTGAGATTGAATTGCAAATGCTACATGTGATGTTTACGTTAAGCGACCAAGCCAATCACCTGTCTAGTTCCTATAGTTGTAGACAGCTATGCGCCTCTGTTTTGGCATTGGATTCATGTTTCATTAACAACTCCATCTCTTGTCTTTGCCCTTCACAGTACAACATTGTGGAACTTGAGGTAAGATCCTTGTTAGTGTGACTTTATGTTGACTGTCAGTGTAAAGACTGCATCGTTATGACTCCCCCAGCTAGCTAGGTCCTCATATCCACCTACTGTAGGAGTTAGCTAAATACTTCCTATCAGCAGTGTGATCTGGGCCCCCTTCAGTAGATGAATGTTGCAGATAGAACTGACTCCTTGTCCTGTATACTGTTGTGAACTTTCCACATCGTTGTGTCCTGCTGAACGTTCCCCTTCCTATGACCCAACAGGATGTTAATCACAACCGGATTGGACAGTGGGTCAACACTACATCCAGTGGCAGCATTCTGCAGCTTTCTCACCCCCTGAACTCTGAAGCACCTGTAGGATCCTATACCATTGTAGTGTGGATTGGTGAAGAGAAAATCTACCACAACTTCAAGGTAGAACAGTATGGTAGGTGGAGTTTCTCTTTCATGCTTGGTAATGTTGAATCAATGCATCACAACCCTGGAACATTCTGGAGTTGACTGCTGTTCTTTTTATCTGTAGTTTTGCCCAAGTTTGAGATCCAAATGAACCTCACGGACAAGATCAGCGTTGTTCAGGAAGAGTATGAAGTGAAAGTGTGTGCAAAGTGAGTAAACACTATTGGTGAATTGCAATGTACTGTAGTTACAAGGTGATGTGTAACTACATGTCATTAATAATCATTACGCTGAGGCAGACCTGGGTTGAAATACTATTAGAAGTATTTCATTTACCTTCACATTTCAAAGTAAGGATTTCGATCTTTGAAAATACAAGTAAATGACATTTTATTGGTTACAACACGTGTTTAGTACATGTTGCGGGTGCAGCAATATGTAACAATTTCACAAATGCCTAATACACACATCTAAGGAATAGATGGTCAATGTCAGAGGTATAGAATACAGTATATACATACGAGATGAGTAATGCAAGGTATGTAAGCATTATTAGTGACCAGTATTTCAAGTCTGTAGGCAGCAGCCTGTGCTAGTACTGTAGCTTAATTTGATAATACACTTGGAAATTGTTATGCATTTGAGGATACTCAAATACACTTATTTAAATATAAAACCTTAAATATGCATGTGGTCTGCATTAATGACCCATGCTAATTGAAGACCTATAGTGCTACTGCTCAATGTCTTTAAACTGCTGCTACAATCCCTGAGATTATGTACGGTGGCATTTTACATGAGCAGCTGGTTCTTCGGTCATAAAGATTAGGATTGCTGTTCTAGGATCAGGTCCCACCCTGACATGTGACCTTGTTCATTATGATCTGTAGTTAAAACTGATCCCGTTCTGAGGCTCTATGAATACAGGTCCAGATTCATTGACCGTGTTAAACGTGTGACTTCAAGCCTGCAGGAATGTACAAGCCTTTAGGTCTCGTGTTTTTAACATGCTAACTGGATGTCCAGGACTGAGTTTGGGTTCCTCTGCGTTGGCTCAACGTTGGGAAGAAAGAGCTTTATGACCGTTGGTGCTGCAGTAGGGTTATATATAATGCTGTTTTCTGTTTTTAATTTTCTGTTTAAGCTGCACTGCAGTTCAGTTACTGCATGGTGTTGGTACTGGTAATTATGACATATACCATCCTGTTTTCATTTGACAGGTATTACACTGTCAGAGGAAAAACGCATAGAGCTCTCCTATGTGATTGGAAAATTCACATTTGTTGACACGCCCCAAATCTATGAGCATGGATCAATTATCGAAGGCAAGGTAAATCCAAACGGTGTTCCTGTTGAATTGTGAACTGGGTGTATTGACACAACATCCAAAGTGTAATAACTTCACCATTTTGAGATATTCAATATCTGCTTTTTATTTTTACCCATCTGCTCTAATCTGTGAGTCATTAGAAAACCTCCCTAGTTTTTGTGGTTGAATCTGTGTTTGAAATTCACTGCTCGACTGAGGGAATTTACAGATAATTCTATGTGTGGGGTACAGAGATGAGGTAGTCATTACTGCACACAGTGAGTACATGCAACTTATGTGACTTGTTCAGCACATTTATTTAGGCTTGCCATAACAAAGAGGTTGAATACTTATTGACAAGACATTTCAGCGTTTTATTTGTAAAAAAATACATAAATAAAAAACAATTCCACTTTGACATTATGGGGTATTGTGGGTAGGCCAGTGACCAAACAAATCTCAGTGTAATCCATTTTAAATTCAGGCTGTACCATGTGGAAAAAAGTCAAGGGGTGTGAATACTTATGAATAAAACCTTGACATGTCTTCTCTCCTACCCCCCCTCCTCCAGACCAAGGTGAAGTACCTGAAGCAGACGTCAGTGATGCTCCAGAGGGAGTTTAGAGGGGGTACATCCCTAACACAGTGGAGGGCCTGGTACAACTACCTGGAGTAGGACCCAAGATGGCTCACCTGGCACCAGGTCTCTGGCATAGGTAGGTATGGCTCACATATAGAACTACAAATCCCATACTCTAGTCTGCATGTTATGTGGTGTGGTCTGATCAAGTGCAGAGTGGCAGTTCTATTGGATTATATAGTGGGCGTCTTTATAATGGGATTTTTGTTGTTTTTATTGTGTGTGTGTAGGCGTGGACACGCACGTCCACCGTATCTCCAACCGGCTGGGATGGACGAGAGGTGGGACCAAGAACCCAGAGGAGACACGCAAGGCCCTGGAAGACTGGTTACCAAGGTGACAACACCACTTCCTGTACCTCTGACCCATCAGGTCACTCGTTAACCAGTCACTGACCAATCAGATCCCTTACAGCAGGTAAGGGAAACATTTGGCCTTGTGATTTCTGTCCGACATGATTTGATGAAGACGGGGATGGTGATTGATGATCTTCCTCTCTCTTCCCCGACACAGGGATCTATGGAGTGAGATCAACTGGTTGCTGGTGGGGTTTGGTCAACAGGTGTGTCTACCTGTCAATCCTCTCTGCTCTGTGTGTCTGAACCAGCACAGCTGCCCCTCCGCCCATCAAGCCAAGAGGCCTACAGCTGGGTCACCTCGCTCACCACACTCCCAAGACCTCCAGGGTTAAGCTGGAGCTTGGTTTGGGGTTACCACCCCCCTCAGCCACACCTGTCAAAGAGGAACCTCTGGCTACTACCCTCTCGCCTCTGCTGCCCAGAAAGAGGAAGTCCAAAGCCAAAACCTTCTCTACATGATACGACAGAAGGGGGTAGAATCCCTATAGAGATATAGGGACCTTGTCCCAATTCTCTCTCCTTCCTCCCAAAGTGTACACGTGTCACTTCCCTTGACTGATGTGAGATATGGTGGTAACTCCTACTAGCCCAGTGGTATTAACTTCCTTAGCAGGGAGACCATTTTTGGACAGAATTTCTGTGCACTATTTATTTTGCTAGAATTTCTCACAACACCCAAAACAAATAACCTTTTAATCATTACATTAAAAAGAAACCAATAAATGTTCAATAAAATTATTTTTCAAATGATCTCAAACATGTATATTGTCCCATACAATAATGTTAATCCCAAAACAAAGCGACCTGACAATTTTGTTAATTTATCCTTTAACTAGGCAAGTCAGTTAAGAACAAATTCTTATTTACAATGACAGCCTAGGAACAGTGGGTTAACTGCCTTGTTCAGGGGCAGAACGACAGATTCTTGTCAGCTCAGGGATTCGATCTAGCAACCTTTGTTACTGGCCCAACACCCTAACCACTAGACTACCTACAATAATCCTTGCAGATATACCAGAGTGACTAAGACGTGTCGGGGTCAGAGGTCCATTTGGAATTAACAATGTGAGTAAAGCTCAGTGCCACAAGTGATTGAGTTCCCCCAGGAGACTACAGGGTGGTTTGGTGACCACTGCCTGGCAGATCTATTGTTGCGTACTGTCCAATCAAGAGGGCTCGTTAAATCTTCTGAACCAAAACATCTGGTATTGTACCGCCATCTAAAGTAGAGCGATGGCTTAGTTTGACAACCCAGAACACCTCCTTTCTTTCCCATTGTCAGGCCATAACCACTGCTTTTTAAAAAAGTACTGTTTTCACAGCATGTTTGCATACGTTTCTTTCATAGAATTTAGTGAGTCGTGTTGTCAGTAGGGCTCTATATAGTATCTGTTGGGTCATCAATTGTTCTGTTAATCTCATTGATTTGTGAGGTGTTTACCACCACATCTTGCCTTGTCCACACCATTCATCAGGAGATCACAGCCAGGACTCATGCTCTTGTAAGACATTAATGTCATTTAGTGGTAATATGTCCTGACCCATTCCCTGATGAGAACTAAAAGAACCAGGCCTCCATGTCACAGACTGAGGAACAAAAGAGATGAGAACCCAAAGTTGTGTACAATATTTACACCTTTGTACAGTTGGCGACCCTGATTAACAGCACAGATGGAAACTATACCTCCAGAGAGCTGCTCTGTTTACTGTACCCCCAATCACATTGCTTCATGAGCCCCAGGATGAACAACACTGCCTCACAATATTCACCTCAGTGACAAAATACTCCAGAAAAGGGTTCTAATGAAAAGCTTTATTTGCAGTTCCATAGTTTTACTTCAGCACTTGAAAGACGTCTCAAGGGTTGCAGGTGTGACCTCAATGGCATCTTCTTCCATCTGTCGAGGAGCAAGTACATTTAATGAATCCTTTAACAAACTGACCAGCATTTAGATTAAAGGAAGACTGGCTCCCTAAATCATTTATAGTATACGAGTCACCTAGAACTCAATTCATCACCAATAAGTCCAGATTTAAAGCAGCTCACCAGCTTGGAACCCCTACTTGCAAGGGAAGACGTATTCTGTCTCAGCCTGGTCACCTGTAACCGTAAGACAGGTTAGTCTCAGTAAATGAAAACAAGTTGACCAAATGTTCCTCAGAAGAGGGGAAAATAACATTTTGGGGAGGGTTAGTAGATCAACTTACTTGGCTGGTAGTAGTCATAGATCTTGACCACTGCTGGCTTTAGATTCTGTACTGGGAACTCCTGTATGATGTCCAGGGTGATGTGGAAAGGAAATAGTGATGTCAGCTGTTGGGAGAGAAACAAACATATGGGTCATTAAACGATCTAAGCAGAAGTTTCTGTATTTCAGCTTTGCTGACAGATACAGCAAAATATATTATTTTTAAATGAAGCCCATTATAGAGCGCCATGTGAAACATTTCAAACTGAACCATGGTTTTCACCTCACCTCTGTCAAGTACAGTAACACATGGTCATCTTTGATATCAACACGATCCACTTGACTCGAACCCCTCAGCTGTGAAGACAAGTCATTGACATTGTACGGACAAAAAAACCTTGAGCCTTAAAAAAGGGACACCGATGAGGCAAGACCTCCATGGATAAAGGTCACACCACAACAACTCACCCTCCCCAAAGAGTCTGGATCTGGAGAAAACCCAGAGAGCATTTTCAAATCCACTATAATCATATTGGTGGTGAGCTCCTTTCCACGATATCTGAGAAAGACATGATTGACAAATGCTTGGATTGTTTTAGCCATAAAGACCAGGCTGCCGGCTAAGCATTCCGACTGATCCAAGCAGAGGTACCAACTAGAAGGTCAATAACCTATAAACGGGTATAACGAAACTAATTCATTTGGGTCAAATCCATTCTGTAAGACACGCGCCAAGATAACACCGGCAAACGAGGTGAATACAAGACAGGTCCTTCATTCTTACCGAGACTCGAGCTTCAGCGTGACTCTGGGTCTCAAAGACTTGCTGTTGCAGTCCACCTCTGGAGTCACCTGGATACTGAGCGTTGTGCTTCTGGTAGGAGTAGGGACGTTGTAGCGGACCACCACCTGGGATAGAGAAGAGGAAGTCAGGGAAACCATCCTGTCCAAATACAAACGTTTTATGAGCCAGAAGAAACATCTTCCCTGTCATGTGTATTACAGTGCATCTTGCGCCACAGGACTGGGAGGAGAGATGTGTATTCACTGACCTGCACTGAGGCACAAGCACTGCCCTTCACTTCAACGCTGTACTTCCCTTCTGTGTCATGCAGCGCCCTCTCCTAGTACAGAAGCTTGTTGTTTTGGTTGACATGGAAGAGGCACCGTTCCCCACTGGGAGACCGTACCGTCACTGTGCTGGCTCCTCTACTGAACACCCTGGTGGAGTAGAGAGCCAGGGCCTGGAGGGCCACCACGGTGTCCTACACATACAGACCACAGGACAATCAGTTCAAAATTAAAGACACCATTTTGAAGGGTTGATTATTTTCCTCACATTGAACAGTTGCTAAAGTGACTAAATCCCAATTCCATTCATTATGATGGTTTCTAGGCTCTGTACCAGTGGAAGTGAGCCTCACCAGGTTGGACATGAAGAACACATGACCTGTGGTCTGATACAAGTCAAAGTTACAATGTTTGGGAAGTATACCTGGGTGGAGGAGAAGCCTCCGTAGGCGTTCTGCTGCCTCACCAGCCACCTGACGATGCGGGAGGCGTAGCCCAGGTCAGAGGTAGACCGAGAAGAGGCACTGAGGGACGCCAGCAGAACGTAGGAGCTGATCTCCACCTCCAGGGAGGGTAAGGTCTCCGAGGAGGACTGGGACCAGTGCAGGAGACCCCCTGAGGGTTGAGGAGCACACACACATGCCAGAATAAGAACTAGCTTATTCATCCCAATACAAAGTTCTGACCTCCCCAATTCATTTCCTGCCAAATACAATTTTAATGAGCAAGTTCAAACAATATTATTTTTCTTAACAATAATTTAAAATTAATAATTTTATTGGGCCTATCTGGAGCGCCAGATGGTCTGAGTGTTTGCACTTTTGGGACTACTCCATTATCCAGGCATGCTCAATCAAGGAAAGACTGCGCTAACAGATCTCGGACCAGGATATAGCTCACCCTCTTGAAATGAGATGGTGTCGAGGTGCTGCAGAAGCCGGGCCCGTGTCTCCATGTCACCTGCCAGGGTGAAGGTGTAGGCCAGCAGAGCAGTAGCGTAGGTGTTGGACAAATCACTGGTGGAGTTCTTCAGGCAAGACAAGCTGTGGTCCACAACAGGATCCTAGAGCACAGAATGACAGCAGCACATTAAGATAAGCCAGCCTGGTCCCAGATCAGTTTGGACTGGGTTCCATTCAACTTGCTGTTCTGGGGCCTCAGGCAGTTCAAATTGTTAATTAGGGAACACTTTTTGCTGAGGAACGGGATTGTTTTTCCTTGTAAATCTTGTGCATTTTATTACGTTGCATTTGTAAAGGGTATAATTTGTGTATATGCAGAGGTCCCATGCTAAAGAGGGATGGGACTCTTAAAATAAAGCTGAAAAATCAGACAACACGAACAGATCTGGGACCAGACTAGAGAGATTCAAGCTGGAGCCTAATATCAGTAGTAACAGATCTACACCATTCAGATCTGCTTACGTAACGCCCATTCTATGTTATGTCATAGGCTACTTGCAGAGAAATGACTTCACTACATCGTAGAAGCTGTAAATGACAGTTGATGTAAGACTGATGTCATACAGGAGGCTAAATGAGTTGCCTGTAATGACGTTGTGAGAAACGGTTCCATGGAGTGAAGCTACTTACCGACACGGACATGTTGAGCTCCAGCATTGAAGCAGTGATGTAAGCAGTCAGTGTGACTTCATCCGTCACTCCACCCTAGAAAACAATGTCACACTAACTGCATCTAGCCTGTTGAAATCAAACTATGTCTGGTCTGACGAAACAACCAGTTTATTAGCAATATAAAATACCTTCATTCTGTTGTTCAAGAGCTTCCCTAAAGCTCTGAAACAGCCATGTTTGCCTTGTTGACGTTCCAACCAAGTCTTGGATTGCTCCATCGTTGCCGGGTCAACATAGATGAAAGACTGGGCTTTGCCAAAGGATCTCAAGACAAAAGCAGTCAGCCTGAAGAAAGAAATGGATTCATTTAAAAGCCCCGACATAATATCGTCACGCTCCAAGTCATGACATCACACGGCAACTGTCCAATCCATCGTCTCCATGCCAGAGATGCCATTTGATTGGTCAATGCTTCATTGAAGCCACCAGTAGGTGAAAAACAAGCCAAGTACTCACCAGGTGTTCCCCAAGCCTTGTCCAAACGTGCTGTACGCACCATCAGCATTCTTGTAGTTCAGCTGCCGTTGGTAACCTGTCGGTGGGGTTTTAGCATGAACAGTGACCAAGCGGTTGTTCCATTCCCAGAGTTGTGCCCCAATATATCAGGGCTCTCCACCCCTGTTCATGGAGAGCTACCCTCCAACCAAGTTGTAATTAACCCCATTCAGCCAGCTAATTATTAGAAGGGGAGCTAGATTAGGGTTGGAGTGAAACCCTACAGGACAGTAACAGGGTTGGAGAGTCCTGCCCTATATAAGGAATAGGGTGCTATGAGACAGTGTCTATATTCTACCATCAAATGACTTCAGTAGGAAACCATGTGTTGGGTCAGTGATGTTATGTTAAGACATTGATATCATCCGTTATGCAGCTCCATCGTTACCATGACAGCAGGGTACACCGTGGAGAAACACTTTAAAAATGGAAAACTAAATCCTCTAATTGGACAAATTCAGCCCAGTTTGTGGATTTGGTGTCTAATCAAGACAGATTTTAAAGGGACTCTCCTACCACTAGTGAGGAACTTGGTAGCCTTGTCTAGGATGGCTGGCGTGAGCTGCTTTGTGTTCCTCAGGTACTCCAGGATGTAGATATTGGGGGAGAGCAGGGCCATGTTCTGCTCCCCACACCCATACGGCATCTGCAACAGTCCATCCAGGTTGTTGAGGGCCCGACCCAGGATGTCCCCTACAGAGAAACAAGGGACTTCTGTTACAGACTGTCCTCTTCAGCAAACAGCAGCGTCACAGGCGAAGGGTTGTCTTCCCACCACTACACAGGGGTGTATTTTACCCAGAACTGAGAGGGAAATCCTAGCAGAACCATCCACCACGTTCTGGGGGAGTTGCAGTTCCACCTCCTCCGTCAGAGCTTCTCCTGTGGACACAAAGATGAGTTGAATGAAGACGATCACGTCAACCACCGTGAACATTCAACGTTGATTCATTACTGACCAGTAGGACACAGCAACCAGTTGTAGGTGTGGCTCTTCTCTGTTCCCTCAGCCTGGAGGAAGAGAGGGATTCATTTCAGAGGCAGTTACACTAGACAGTATCTGTGCAACCTAACGTTAGTTCTCCCACAGCAGTAGACTACATACCTTCACCAGCAGGCTCCGTGTGACCGTGTCAACGCGTCCTCTCTCCGGTACGTTCGCAACCCCGTTGTCACACGCAGTGTGGGACTGGACAGCCGCCGCACTAACGGACACGTTCAAAACCCCTACACACAGTACAGCGCAGGTTACACACCATCCAATACGGTGACAGTACACAACTCAGGTTGACATCCATTCTGCCGTTTGAACAGTTGAACGAAGACTAACCCAGGACAGAGGGGGCCATTGTCCAACTGAAGGTCTTTCGTCCATTGGCACACAAGCACGAGGAGTCCCGGACATCACGCAAGGGTGTGAGAGTGTAGTCAGAGGAAAGAGCTGGAGTCACAGAAACCTGCCAAAGAGGAACGCGTCGTAAGATAACACGGTACGACAAAAACAATACAACTCAAGAAACCATCCCGGTGCAGTGTCGTACCACGATGCACTTGGAGAGGTAGTTAAACACAGTGGCCTTCAGCTCAAAGTGCTCTCCCCGGATGACTGAGTAGGGCAGGGTGAGCTCCAGGAAGAAGGGCTGGAAGACCGTGAGCTCCACCAGAGGAGCCAGACCGAAGCCACTGGGGGCCAGGCAGAAGACCTCAGTCTCCCAGGTGGTGATGGTGTCTGGGACTGTCAGGGGGACATCTGCTGATCCAGACTCCCTGGAATACAGAGGTCAGAGTTCAAACAGAAAGCCACCAAGTGTCCAATAGAGAAGGACTAATTTCAACACCGTTTGTTGTTACAAATCCATTTAAGCTTTATCTAACCAGGGACACCCATTGAGGTCAAAGGGTCTTTCCTAAGAGAAAGCTGGCCTACAGTTTACAGAGGTTCAGGGTCCTAATCTACACCACTACTGTTTGGATATGAGGCAAGAGCTAAGAGGGCTTTCACCAGAGGTCAGCCTCACTGTGCAGAGCACTTACCCAACTTCCACAAGGTCCCAAATCCATGTCTCAGGGAAGAATGTACGGACCGTCTGTATGGGTGGCGGAGGTGGAGCGGCAAGTCCACCAGCCACAGCCATTTCAAGTCTAGGACCTGCTGATCCAGGCCTAGCCATATGGCTGTAAGCTACTAACACAAAACATGGCCATTATTGTCAAGTTAAAATGGACTGAATGCTGTGCTTATTCTAACAAAAAGGTCATCCATAACCCAAGATTCATTAGACTTGGCAATGAGAATAAGGGTTGGTAAGGACATCTCACCATAGGAGCGATAGTACTGGTTCCCCTGGTAACTGAGGCAGGAAGGTACTCTTATATCCAGGTTAGTCGCTAGCTTCAGTCCCAGCGTCTAGAAAGAGCAGAAACAATTTATTAATAAATTCTATTAAGTTTAACAGTGTAAGATGAACACATTGTAACAGAATGGGGACTGATTCTTCCCAGAAAGAAAAGAGGCTTCAAGTTGACAAAACAGGGCAGAAATATTTACCTGAAAAACTGCATAAGGATCATTTGTCATCTCAGACGGTCCATATGGGTGTGGTATTATGAATCTCCTTGGTCTAACACGTAAACATGCTACTGGATCTTCAAGCTCGTAGGGAATATAGGTCGTCTCCTTGACCGGTAACAAATCAAATATCTGGAAAGGGACAACGGGGAGGTGTGAAATTACCTTGTTCATTGGGGACCAAACAGAACAGACTGAAACGACTACCTGGTGGAAAAACTCCATTTTGTTTTCCATTGCTAAACGTTTAGAACGTTGTCCCATCAACCCAGAACATCAATAAGGAGGTGCTTTCCAGTTACTGAGAGTCAATAGAAAGTGGGCCTCAAGCCAGAGAATGAGTCCCATCACATTTGATAAATGCTCCCCAGTGAACAGATCCACTCCATGTCTGCTGTAGTCACTGGTTGTATTCCCAGCACCACCAAAACAGTAGGTATGCTGGTACCACTGTAGTTCACTTCAGTGAGCTCCGTTACCTTGTCAGCATCCAGCCTCTTCCCTGGCTCCATGATGCCAACACTCTGGTCCACAGCACCGAGGCCACAGAGGGAACCGGGCTGGGCAGAGAGATGCAGGGTGTTCGCCTCCCCTGGGACAGCGTTGGAGGGAGAGAACTCCACCAACACCTGGCACACACATCAGATACCATTACTCCAGGTATGATACAGTCTGGAAATACTGGACACCTTTCAGAAAATCAGTCACTGGGGATATGAGACTCCTGCGCACACCTTGTTCCTAAAGCATTTCTCAGTGGGGAAGTTCATGCTGTGGGCGATGACAGTCTCACTGGGTAGCATACTGTACACCAGGAGCTGAACCACCGGCGCCATCTCTGGAACCACTGCCAACGTCAAGGTGACGTCACCCTCAGCTACTGCAACGCAAGAGCAGGTCACTGTCATCGAGCACCTTCCAGAACGTTCAGAATCACATCATGAAACTCACTCACCAGGACTGTCCTGCTGCACAGTAACATTGATGTGTCCATGCTGAACTATGACCCCTCTGGATAAGGCCTGGAGGGAAAGGGAACAGTTCTCAGCAACAGAGAGGAGACGTTGCAACCTGGACTCACTCCAATTAGTATGATATGTTACGCATGTATTCATTTGTGGATGTCCATCATCCATTTTATATAGGTTGCGAATTTTCTGAATATATATATTCAACAAAGTCCAATTTGTAACATGAGCTAGGTTGGGTTACAGTGGTTGATTAGGAGTATTGGTGTAGTAAAGGAACATCCTTTGAAAGTGTGGCAGGGGCAATGTCTGAAATGATCCTGGACTAAAGGAGCGCAACTAGGAAATATGGTGCTTTTTGAGAGGCACCGTGGGTTTGCAGGTTGTTCCTGGTTCTACTCACCAGGTAGAGGACAGCCACAGAGCCCTTTGGGACAGTCTCCCCTACGATGGCATAGCGGATGGTGATTGACACCGCCTGCCCACATGCCAGTGGTTTCTCCACCTTCTGAATAGCCAGGGAGCTGGACGGTTTACTGTCAGGGGCAGCGGGCTGGATCAGTGAGAGTAGGTGTTGCCCTCTGTTGAAATAGGGGACCCTGTATCCTGGGAACTCTGCTTGTGGGGTGTCGCTCACCTGGAAAGGAACAAAAGGGAGAGTCTAACTGAAGGCCCAATCCTAAATCACCCCCTAGACCGTGTCCTATATACAGTGGGGATCTGAGAGGATGACAGGAAGCAATATGGTAACAGATCCAACTTACTTCCCCCTAGCCCATCCTGGTCATAGCATGTTAGGGTCATGACCTTAGGGCAGCGTTTCCCCTACTGTCCTGGGGACCCCAAGCGGTCTGATTCAAATAATCAAATCTTAAGGAAGAGTTCATTATTTGACTTCAGCTGTGTGGGCAAGAAACTAAACATGCACCCCTTACGGTCTCCAGGACACTGGCATGGAGTATAAAGTCTGTCAAACCTAGAAGGAATCATACTTACTACGAGGTTAATATTCTCTTTGGGCAGACTGGTTGTGTTGACGGAGAACCTGGCAATACCACGACTGTCCGTGGTTAGGTTCTGTAGTCGTAGATATGAGGACCAGCCTTTCTCCTCAAACAGGTAGACTAACATGTCAGAGATGGGTGTGTTGTTAAAGCGAACAGCATTTATCTGAGGAAAAGGTGTTGTATGAATGAAGTGACACTACATACGTCATCATTACCTACCACATACTGCTAGTTCAGGAAGCAGGACAAACTAGCTTCCACAATGCAACAGGAACACCATTTGGACTTACCTTGCCTTCGATAATTGATCCATGCTCATAGATTTGGGGCGTGTCAACAAATGTGAATTCACCAATCACATAGGAGAGCTCAATGCGTTTTTCCTCTGACAGTGTCACACCTGTCAAATGAAAACAGGATGGTATATTTCACAATTACCAGTACCAACACCATGCAGAAACTGAACTGCAGTGCAGCTTAAACAGAAAATTAAAACCAGAAAACAGCATTATATAAAACCCTGCTGCAGCACCAACGGTCATAAAGCTCTTTCTTCCCAACGCAGAGGAACCCAAACTCAGTCCTGGACCCCCCCCCCCCCCTGGGTGCACCTTGTAGTTTCCTGCACTACAGCTGATTCTAATCAAAACTACACTATGAGACGGTTATTTCAGTCAGCTGTGTAGCGCTCGGGCAGAAACCAAAACCCAGGGGGAACCCCAGGACAGTTAGGGAAACCCTGATCTAATGAAACAGGCAATAGTTACGTCGCCATCAGCTGAAGTGAAATGAAGGGTTTGTATTGAGGAAACGACATGATGCATCTCATAAAGGACTCGCCTGTCCCCTCCTCCTGTACTTCTGCATGGAAACTATACACGTCTCCCAGCAATTTCTCTCCTGCATTCTTTGTGAAAATGGCCATGTTGAAGACATAAGAAGCACAGCCAGTATGGTCCATCTAGGAAAAGCAAGCAGAACCACACAAATAGATTTAAATCCCATTCAAAATGTAATATGTTGGTAAAAACAGCACTACTAGTTTTAGGAAAGCATACAAACCTCTATTGACTCTTTGTGGCATGGAGGTGTGTAATCAGGAACTCCTTGTGGATTTCGCTCATCGATTGTTATTGGTATCACTGCATTGTCCACCAAGAGTCGGCACAACTTGACCCCTGCTTTACCAGGTACAGGCTGCCTATACGTGTATCTGATTTCAATTCACAACAAGACAAGTGTCAACTTCCTACATCCAATTATCATATTAAAAACACGAGACCTAAAGGCTTATGCATTCCCGCAGGCTTGAAGTCACGCATTTAACACGGTCAATGAATCTGGACCTGTATTCATAGAGCCTCAGAACGGGATCAGTTTTAACTACAGATCATAATGAACAAGGTCACATGTCAGGGTGGGACCTGATCCTAGAACAGCACTGCTCATGTAAAATGCCACCGTACATAATCTCAGGGATTGTAGCAGTATTTTAAGACATTGCGCAGTAGCATGTCATTAATGTAGACCACATGCATATTTAAGGATTTTATATTTAAATAAGTGTATTTGAGCATCCTCAAATGCATAACAATTTCCAAGTGTATTATCAAATTAAGCTACAGTACTAGCACAGGCTGCTGCCTACAGACTTGAAATACTGGTCACTAATAATGCTTACATACCTTGCATTACTCATCTCGTATGTATATACTGTATTCTATACCTCTGACATTGACCATCTATTCTTAATTCCATTCCTTAGATGTGTGTATTAGGCATATGTGAAATTGTTACATATTGCTGCACCCGCAACATGTACTAAACACGTGTTGTAACCAATAAAATGTCATTTACTTGTATTTTCAAAGAGCCAAATCCTTAATTTGAACTGTGAAGGTAAATTAAATACTTCCAATAGTATTTCAACCCAGGTCTGCCTCAGCGTAATGAGATTATTAATGACATGTGTAACTCCACTACATCACCTTGTAACTAGAGTACATTGCAATTCACCAATAGTGTTTACTCACTTTGCACACACTTTCACTTCATACTCTTCCTGAACAACGCTGATCTTGTCCGTGAGGTTCATTTGGATCTCAAACTTGGGCAAAACTACAGATAAAAAGAACAGCAGTCAACTCCAGAATGTTCCAGGGTTGTGATGCATTGATTCAACATTACCAAGCATGAAAGAGAAACTCCACCTACCATACTGTTCTACCTTGAAGTTGTGGTAGATTTTCTCTTCACCAATCCACACTACAATGGTATAGGATCCTACAGGTGCTTCAGAGTTCAGGGGGTGAGAAAGCTGCAGAATGCTGCCACTGGATGTAGTGTTGACCCACTGTCCAATCCGGTTGTGATTAACATCCTGTTGGGTCATAGGAAGGGGAATGTTCAGCAGGACACAACGATGTGGAAAGTTCACAACAGTATACAGGACAAGGAGTCAGTTCTATCTGCAACATTCATCTACTGAAGGGGGCCCAGATCACAATGCTGATAGGAAGTATTTAGCTAACTCCTACAGTAGGTGGATATGAGGACCTAGCTAGCTGGGGGAGTCATAATGCTGCATTCTTTACACTAACAAGGATCTTACCTCAAGTTCCACAATGTTGTACTGTGAAGGGCAAAGACAAGAGATGGAGTTGTTAATGAAACCAATGCCAAAACAGAGGCGCATAGCTGTCTACAACTATAGGAACTAGACAGGTGATTGGCTTGGTCGCTTAACGTAAACATCACATGTAGCATTTGCAATTCAATCTCAGGAAGAGATGATCCCATTCATTCCAGTCTGACCTATATGAATGGAAGCCCCATGTCCTGGCTGGTTGAGTGCTGTACATAATACCAGACTGCTATGTCCATCACAGTATTGTGACACTTCTGCATCTTGGTTTGAAATAGTAGAGACTGACTTAAAATACTATTGTCAATCGTATATTTTCAACTCACCAGCTGATTGACGGGGCTAAAATGGGTATCCAAGGTGACGACTCTAAAATGCACTGTAAAAAGCCAATGACAAGACGAACAATAAGAATATTAGAAGCATCATTTCAGACAACTTCCTCATAATCCCAAGGTTCCCAGATTACCATCATCTTTCACCCGGTATTTCTACCGTTTCCCTCTACAATCCTCATAAGCCACGCATGACTCGTTAGAACAGACTGGGGAAGAGCATTGCCAGCAATGATAGTGTTCTTTTCTACACAATTATTGCCTGATGCATTTCACAAATCTTCCTTCAGATTTCAGTCTGACAGTACTTCATTGTAATACTGTTACAGCCTCAAATAAACAAAGGGAACATGGTGGGGTCGTGGAAAACTGTTGATATCAAAATGGGGTCAGGGGCCCAAAAAGGTCAAAGCACCGGAATAAACCATTACAGAACACGCCAACACCCAATTGTCCTGTTTCTTAGCAACCAGACTACCGGCTGTAACATTACCCGTTTGTCCTGGGTTGTAGATTGGTTTGTCCGTTTGGATGAACGTCATGGGGCTGTAGGGTTTGATCATGACCCTTCTCTCCTCTGTGGATAGAAATGTTTCCCCTCGAACCTCCACCTTAAAGTTCTGCACTTTGTCGCTCTTCACGTGAGGGGCCTGTCAGGGACGGAAACAGGGCAACACCGGTGAACTAACGGACCGATAACAAAGGACATTAAAAATGTGGTGCCGTGTGGCCCAGCTGGTAAGAGCGTGCCACTAGCAACTTCAAGGTAGAGCGTTTAACTCCTGCAGGGATCACATTATGCACTCAGCGTAATGTAAGTCTCGATAGTATATACAAGCATTCAATCAAAACCTGGTACAAATTGGAGCCTGAATCACAGAAAAGTTCTGGTAGGCCACCACTGACATTTCCCATAAAATAAGCTGGCATTGCATCACAGCTGAGCAGTACACTCTTATTGGAATGGCTCTAGATGTCCACCAGTGCTGGGCTGACCTGAAACTGGAAACAGCGGTGAAACTCTTGGTCAGAACTCTGGTGGAGAAGTCTCTTGTTCTGCCCGTCGGCCATCAGAGATACGGTCATGACCAGGGTCTCGTTGGGCTGCAGAAGGCTGGCACAAAGCTTGGCCTCTGAGCCTGCCTGGATCACTGCAGGAATGGCTACCATGTAAACCCTACAGAGAACACACCCGGCAACAGGACAATCACTACCCAATGACAGGATACCTCTAAACACAAAGCCAGGTGAAATACACAGGGGGATAAAGATCTGCAGAAAGAGTAGATGGAAAAATTGCTCTAAAAGAACATTAAACCCAGAGGAGAGAAGCAAGTCTGATCACTAAATTCTAACTTGTGAGTGCAGATTGACTTACGGTCTTAGAGTCTCTTGACAGACACAAAGCCAGTGAATGCAGGCAAAGAGTATCCATCTCCAAACCTGAAGCCCAGGAAGAACCATGACTAAAGGAGAAGAATAAACCACCGTTATGACCCAGTATTCCTACATGGAAGACCTGCCTACTGCACTGTACACAGGTTGTGTCTAGATGGGATACAGATTGTCAATTGAATTCACCTATAAGGTTAGAACTTACACAGCAGGTTAGGAGAATTAGGTTAAGGGTTGGCTAATAAAATACAATTCTACAGGGAAGGGGGTGAGAGACCAAACAATTGAATTTAAAATGCTTTCCTGGGAACTGCAAACCATATCAGAAGCATCTACCCAAGCAACACCAAACAGGCACCAACCTGGTCTCAGACCATGTCCTATCATTTTGTACGCAAAACTGAAACACTCTAGTATGATATCACATTTTATATGTATTACATTTGTGAATATCCATCATCCATTTCATATGATATGTTAAAAATGTACATTTTACAAATTCCAATTTGTTGTGGCCAACATGAGCTAGGTAGCTAACATTATCTAGGCTAAACATTAGGAGTAAAGTTAATTAGCAGGTTGGCTAACCTTAACCCTTTCAGCTAAGTAGATGAAGTTGCTTATTACCCAAAATGTTATACGTCAGTTTTATTGCCTTGAGTAGCTGTCAGTCTCCTGTAAAAATACCAAACTTACCATTTCATACAGATTTCAGTCTGGCAGATATACTTTTACTATGTTACGTATAGTCCATGAGACCAGGCTGCAGACACAGGTCGGTAAAATGGCTCAATTGCATGTAGGTTAGTGTTTAACGGCTAGACCGAGTTACAATATATCGGGCTACAAACTGGGCGCCAAACACAGATTGCAAAAGTGTGTCTAGCGTGCACTAGGAGAAAGTATTCTGTTGCTAAGACCAGATGCAAGTTTTTTTATTTAAATTGTTGTTTTGGCTATATGATTGCAACACAAGTTGCTATAGCACCTGTGACCTAGGCATACTCACCGCAGCGGGTTGTTTGTGGACTCAGTCGAACGTAAATCTCCCCGTCGGTCATGTCCCTATAAATATCCTTAGTTGCGGACTTTTTTCTAATTACTAAGCGCTCGCACCTGCTGGATATTCAGGGAGTTCGATTAGACTGAACGGCCATTTCAAATGCGCGATCATATTGTCAACAAGGCAGCATGGTGCGTACAGTAATTCAGGAACATAGGTCTACAACATGTTTTCTATCCGTCAAATGTTTGCATTTTCAAACATTGGGAAGGCAGCTGAAGCACATATGGGTTTTTTATCAAGACCAAACACTTTTAGGCCTATGCATATGGAAACTTCGAATCCTAAATCATTACTCCGCGTACTTTTGTACACTGCTGCAATTCGCTGTTTGTTTGTTACCTATGCGTAGTCACTTCGCCCCCACCTACATGATGATTACCCCAACTAGCCTGTGGACTCGGTACCGGTGCCCCCTGTATATAGCCTCGTTATTGTGTTACTTTTTATTTTAGTCTACTTGGTCAATATTTTCTTCTTCTTGAACTGCACTGTTGGTTAAGGGCTTGTAAGTCAGCATTTCACGATAAAGTCTACACTTGTTGTATTCGGCGCATGTGACAAATACAATTTGATTTGATTTGACCTACATCACTTTGTTTTGATCCGGCTTTGAAAGTGGCACCTGGCTCAGGCTCCAGGGACATCCCGGACACTCCTCCCACCGGGGTAACGCAGGACAGATAATAGAATCCCCTCCTATCACAGCTGTTAAACTCTGTAACTGTTTTAAAGTCACCATTGGCCTCATGGTAAAATCCCTGAGCAGCTTCCTTCCTCTCTGGCAACTGAGTTGGGAATGACGCCTGTATCGTTGCAGTGACTGGGTGTATCGACACACCATCCAAAGTGTAATTCATAACTTCACCATGTTGAGATATTCAATATCTGCTTTTTATTTTTACCCATCTACCAACCCATCTGCTCTACTTTGTGAGGCATTGGAAAACCTCCCTAGTTTTTGAGGTTGAATCTGTGTTTGGAAATTCACTGCTCGACTGCGGCAACTTACAGATAATTCTATGTGTGGGGTACAGAGATGAGGTAGTCATTACTGCACACAGTGAGTACATGCAACTTATGTGACTTGTTCAGCACATTTATTTAGGCTTGCGATAACAAAGAGGTTGAATACTTATTGACAAGACATTTCAGTGTTTTATTTGTAAAAAAAAATACATAAATAAAAAACAATTCCACTTTGACATTATGGGGTATTGTGGGTAGGCCAGTGACCAAACAAATCAGTGTAATCCATTTTAAATTCAGGCTGTACCATGTGGAGAAAGTCACGGGGTGTGAATACACGGGGTGTGAATAAAAACCTTGACATGTCTTCTCTCCCACCCCCTCCCCTCCTCCAGACCAAGGTGAAGTACCTGAAGCAGACGTCAGTGATGCTCCAGAGGGAGTTTAGAGGGAACATCCCTAAAGTTCAGTTCGGTTGTCATCTGAGACATTCTCATCAATGATAGGATGACAAACGGTACAGTGGAAAGTCTACACATTGTTTTCAGATTCACATGGAATTGTTGTGCAATTTAAATGTTTGAATATCAAATTATTTGTGAGGGGATGAAATGTGATTTTAGCTTTTCAAATGTGGGAATTGGGTTTTCATGAGTGAATTAGGCCCGACTCAGTGGCCCGCCCACGTGAAGAGACATTGGTTATAAACTATGAAACACGCCCTCCTCTCCCTTCCTATATAAAGCCTTGACGACAATATAACTTCCTGTTCGGGGTACATTAGGATGACGATCCGATGTCAGAAGGGTTCAGATAACTACAGAACGAAACAACCTCGGCATTAGCTTTGGTTGCGAATGGTATGAACGTTGAACTCTTACTCGCTACAGAAAAGTGATACCTCCGAGCCGTTGAGTTAGCAGCGGCCGCTGTAAACGTGGGCTCGGAGAGGACAGACAGAGTATCCGTCTACCACACAATGACGATACTACAACGTTTCCCGTTCACCACCAGAGACACTCTTCAAAGGACTCTGTTGGGCAACACGGCCTTCCATCTACCACCAACCTACTGAAGTGCAGCTCAGAGTAAAGATTTATTGCATTTTCCTTTTCCAAATGGGCGGTAATTTAGAATGTATAAGATTCTGTATTTACGATAGAGTAGCTGCCTACGGCCCGATAGACATCGCTTCTCCCTATGTTCTTCAGTCTTCCCGCTCAAACCCAGCCCCTTTCTTTTGGGTAACCAGCTGTCATATGTTCCGTCCGCTAGGGACGTTTTCCTTTATGACAATTTGTAATCAAGGTATGATTCATTCTGTGTGATGAGTTAGGCATTTAGTAAATAAATAATTAAACCCAATTTTGTATTGCTGATTCAACTTGTTAGCCAGGGTTCGTGAAGAATTTACAACTTTCAGATGAGACTGAAATAAGGTGACGATTAATATTGACGGAAAATATTACTAGGTCTTTAAGAGTTTATGCAGAAGATAACTGCGCTATAATTATTATTTTGTGGTGCCCCGACTTTCTAGGGAATTACATGATTAGCTCAATCAGGTAATATTAATTACAGAGAAAGGATTTTATAGAATAGCATGTCATCACTTAATCCGGCATAGCCAGACACGACACTGTCAATCCTCGCAGCACAGCTGCCCCTCCACCCATCAAGCCTCCCCAGCCAAGAGGCCTAAAGCTGGGTCACCTCGCTCACCACACTCCTCCAATACCTCCAGGGTCAAGTTGGAGCATGGTTCTCTTGGTTTGGGGTTACCACCTTCCTCAGCCACACCGGTCAAAGAGGAACCTCTGGCTACCACCCTCTCCCCTCTGCTGCCCAGAGAAAGTCCAAAGCCAAAACCTTTTCTACATGACAGTAGAGGGTAGAATCCATAGAGACCTTGTCCCAATTCTCCTTCCTCCCAAAGTGTACACGTGTCACTTCCCTTGACTGATGTGAAATGACTGGTACTAGAGATATGGTGGTAACTCCTACTAGCCCAGTGGTATTAACTTCCTTAGCAGGGAGACCATTTTTGGACAGAATTTCTGTGCACTATTTATTTTGCTAGAATTTCTCACAACACCCAAAACGAATAACCTTCAAATCATTACATTAAAAAGAAACCAATCAATGTTCTCAATAAAATTATTTTTCAAATGATGTCAAACATGTATATTGTCCCATACAATAATGTTAATGTTGTTCCCAAAACAAAGCGACCTGACAATTTTGTTAATTTATCCTTTAACTAGGCAAGTCAGTTAAGAACAAATTCTTATTTACAATGACAGCCTAGGAACAGTGGGTTAACTGCCTTGTTCAGGGGCAGAACGACAGATTCTTGTCAGCTCAGGGATTCGATCTAGCAACCTTTGTTACTGGCCCAACACCCTAACCACTAGACTACCTACAATACCACTGATAATCCTTGCAGATATACCAGAGTGACTAAGACGTGTCGGGGTCAGAGGTCCATTTGGAATTAACAATGTGAGTAAAGCTCAGTGCCACAAGTGATTGAGTTCCCCCAGGAGACTACAGGGTGGTTTGGTGACCACTGCCTGGCAGATCTATTGTTGCGTACTGTCCAATCAAGAGGGCTCGTTAAATCTTCTGAACCAAAACATCTGGTATTGTACCGCCATCTAAAGTAGAGCGATGGCTTAGTTTGACAACCCAGAACACCTTTCTTTCCCATTGTCAGGCCATAACCACTGCTTTTTAAAAAAGTACTGTTTTCACAGCATGTTTGCATACGTTTCTTTCATAGAATTTAGTGAGTCGTGTTGTCAGTAGGGCTCTATATAGTATCTGTTGGGTCATCAATTGTTCTGTTAATCTCATTGATTTGTGAGGTGTTTACCACCACATCTTGCCTTGTCCACACCATTCATCAGGAGATCACAGCCAGGACTCATGCTCTTGTAAGACATTAATGTCATTTAGTGGTAATATGTCCTGACCCATTCCCTGATGAGAACTAAAAGAACCAGGCCTCCATGTCACAGACTGAGGAACAAAAGAGATGAGAACCCAAAGTTGTGTACAATATTTACACCTTTGTACAGTTGGCGACCCTGATTAACAGCACAGATGGAAACTATACCTCCAGAGAGCTGCTCTGTTTACTGTACCCCCAATCACATTGCTTCATGAGCCCCAGGATGAACAACACTGCCTCACAATATTCACCTCAGTGACAAAATACTCCAGAAAAGGGTTCTAATGAAAAGCTTTATTTGCAGTTCCATAGTTTTACTTCAGCACTTGAAAGACGTCTCAAGGGTTGCAGGTGTGACCTCAATGGCATCTTCTTCCATCTGTCGAGGAGCAAGTACATTTAATGAATCCTTTAACAAACTGACCAGCATTTAGATTAAAGGAAGACTGGCTCCCTAAATCATTTATAGTATACGAGTCACCTAGAACTCAATTCATCACCAATAAGTCCAGATTTAAAGCAGCTCACCAGCTTGGAACCCCTACTTGCAAGGGAAGACGTATTCTGTCTCAGCCTGGTCACCTGTAACCGTAAGACAGGTTAGTCTCAGTAAATGAAAACAAGTTGACCAAATGTTCCTCAGAAGAGGGGAAAATAACATTTTGGGGAGGGTTAGTAGATCAACTTACTTGGCTGGTAGTAGTCATAGATCTTGACCACTGCTGGCTTTAGATTCTGTACTGGGAACTCCTGTATGATGTCCAGGGTGATGTGGAAAGGAAATAGTGATGTCAGCTGTTGGGAGAGAAACAAACATATGGGTCATTAAACGATCTAAGCAGAAGTTTCTGTATTTCAGCTTTGCTGACAGATACAGCAAAATAGATTATTTTTAAATGAAGCCCATTATAGAGCGCCATGTGAAACATTTCAAACTGAACGATGGTTTTCACCTCACCTCTGTCAAGTACAGTAACACATGGTCATCTTTGATATCAACACGATCCACTTGACTCGAACCCCTCAGCTGTGAAGACAAGTCATTGACATTGTACGGACAAAAAAACCCTTGAGCCTTAAAAAAGGGACACCGATGAGGCAAGACCTCCATGGATAAAGGTCACACCACAACAACTCACCCTCCCCAAAGAGTCTGGATCTGGAGAAAACCCAGAGAGCATTTTCAAATCCACTATAATCATATTGGTGGTGAGCTCCTTTCCACGATATCTGAGAAAGACATGATTGACAAATGCTTGGATTGTTTTAGCCATAAAGACCAGGCTGCCGGCTAAGCATTCCGACTGATCCAAGCAGAGGTACCAACTAGAAGGTCAATAACCTATAAACGGGTATAACGAAACTAATTCATTTGGGTCAAATCCATTCTGTAAGACACGCGCCAAGATAACACCGGCAAACGAGGTGAATACAAGACAGGTCCTTCATTCTTACCGAGACTCGAGCTTCAGCGTGACTCTGGGTCTCAAAGACTTGCTGTTGCAGTCCACCTCTGGAGTCACCTGGATACTGAGCGTTGTGCTTCTGGTAGGAGTAGGGACGTTGTAGCGGACCACCACCTGGGATAGAGAAGAGGAAGTCAGGGAAACCATCCTGTCCAAATACAAACGTTTTATGAGCCAGAAGAAACATCTTCCCTGTCATGTGTATTACAGTGCATCTTGCGCCACAGGACTGGGAGGAGAGATGTGTATTCACTGACCTGCACTGAGGCACAAGCACTGCCCTTCACTTCAACGCTGTACTTCCCTTCTGTGTCCTGCAGCGCCCTCTCCTGGTACAGAAGCTTGTTGTTTTGGTTGACATGGAAGAGGCACCGTTCCCCACTGGGAGACCGTACCGTCACTGTGCTGGCTCCGCCTCTACTGAACACCCTGGTGGAGTAGAGAGCCAGGGCCTGGAGGGCCACCACGGTGTCCTACACATACAGACCACAGGACAATCAGTTCAAAATTAAAGACACCATTTTGAAGGGTTGATTATTTTCCTCACATTGAACAGTTGCTAAAGTGACTAAATCCCAATTCCATTCATTATGATGGTTTCTAGGCTCTGTACCAGTGGAAGTGAGCCTCACCAGGTTGGACATGAACACATGACCTGTGGTCTGATACAAGTCAAAGTTACAATGTTTGGGAAGTATACCTGGGTGGAGGAGAAGCCTCCGTAGGCGTTCTGCTGCCTCACCAGCCACCTGACGATGCGGGAGGCGTAGCCCAGGTCAGAGGTAGACCGAGAAGAGGCACTGAGGGACGCCAGCAGAACGTAGGAGCTGATCTCCACCTCCAGGGAGGGTAAGGTCTCCGAGGAGGACTGGGACCAGTGCAGGAGACCCCCTGAGGGTTGAGGAGCACACACACACACACGCCAGAATAAGAACTAGCTTATTCATCCCAATACAAAGTTCTGACCTCCCCAATTCATTTCCTGCCAAATACAATTTTAATGAGCAAGTTCAAACAATATTATTTTTCTTAACAATAATTTAAAATTAATAATTTTATTGGGCCTATCTGGAGCGCCAGATGGTCTGAGTGTTTGCACTTTTGGGACTACTCCATTATCCAGGCATGCTCAATCAAGGAAAGACTGCGCTAACAGATCTCGGACCAGGATATAGCTCACCCTCTTGAAATGAGATGGTGTCGAGGTGCTGCAGAAGTCGGGCCCGTGTCTCCATGTCACCTGCCAGGGTGAAGGTGTAGGCCAGCAGAGCAGTAGCGTAGGTGTTGGACAAATCACTGGTGGAGTTCTTCAGGCAAGACAAGCTGTGGTCCACAACAGGATCCTAGAGCACAGAATGACAGCAGCACATTAAGATAAGCCAGCCTGGTCCCAGATCAGTTTGGACTGGGTTCCATTCAACTTGCTGTTCTGGGGCCTCAGGCAGTTCAAATTGTTAATTAGGGAACACTTTTTGCTGAGGAACGGGATTGTTTTTCCTTGTAAATCTTGTGCATTTTATTACGTTGCATTTGTAAAGGGTATAATTTGTGTATATGCAGAGGTCCCATGCTAAAGAGGGATGGGACTCTTAAAATAAAGCTGAAAAATCAGACAACACGAACAGATCTGGGACCAGACTAGAGAGATTCAAGCTGGAGCCTAATATCAGTAGTAACAGATCTACACCATTCAGATCTGCTTACGTAACGCCCATTCTATGTTATGTCATAGGCTACTTGCAGAGAAATGACTTCACTACATCGTAGAAGCTGTAAATGACAGTTGATGTAAGACTGATGTCATACAGGAGGCTAAATGAGTTGCCTGTAATGACGTTGTGAGAAACGGTTCCATGGAGTGAAGCTACTTACCGACACGGACATGTTGAGCTCCAGCATTGAAGCAGTGATGTAAGCAGTCAGTGTGACTTCATCCGTCACTCCACCCTAGAAAACAATGTCACACTAACTGCATCTAGCCTGTTGAAATCAAACTATGTCTGGTCTGACGAAACAACCAGTTTATTAGCAATATAAAATACCTTCATTCTGTTGTTCAAGAGCTTCCCTAAAGCTCTGAAACAGCCATGTTTGCCTTGTTGACGTTCCAACCAAGTCTTGGATTGCTCCATCGTTGCCGGGTCAACATAGATGAAAGACTGGGCTTTGCCAAAGGATCTCAAGACAAAAGCAGTCAGCCTGAAGAAAGAAATGGATTCATTTAAAAGCCCCGACATAATATCGTCACGCTCCAAGTCATGACATCACAAGGCAACTGTCCAATCCATCGTCTCCATGCCAGAGATGCCATTTGATTGGTCAATGCTTCATTGAAGCCACCAGTAGGTGAAAAACAAGCCAAGTACTCACCAGGTGTTCCCCAAGCCTTGTCCAAACGTGCTGTACGCACCATCAGCATTCTTGTAGTTCAGCTGCCGTTGGTAACCTGTCGGTGGGGTTTTAGCATGAACAGTGACCAAGCGGTTGTTCCATTCCCAGAGTTGTGCCCCAATATATCAGGGCTCTCCACCCCTGTTCATGGAGAGCTACCCTCCAACCAAGTTGTAATTAACCCCATTCAGCCAGCTAATTATTAGAAGGGGAGCTAGATTAGGGTTGGAGTGAAACCCTACAGGACAGTAACAGGGTTGGAGAGTCCTGCCCTATATAAGGAATAGGGTGCTATGAGACAGTGTCTATATTCTACCATCAAATGACTTCAGTAGGAAACCATGTGTTGGGTCAGTGATGTTATGTTAAGACATTGATATCATCCGTTATGCAGCTCCATCGTTACCATGACAGCAGGGTACACCGTGGAGAAACACTTTAAAAATGGAAAACTAAATCCTCTAATTGGACAAATTCAGCCCAGTTTGTGGATTTGGTGTCTAATCAAGACAGATTTTAAAGGGACTCTCCTACCACTAGTGAGGAACTTGGTAGCCTTGTCTAGGATGGCTGGCGTGAGCTGCTTTGTGTTCCTCAGGTACTCCAGGATGTAGATATTGGGGGAGAGCAGGGCCATGTTCTGCTCCCCACACCCATACGGCATCTGCAACAGTCCATCCAGGTTGTTGAGGGCCCGACCCAGGATGTCCCCTACAGAGAAACAAGGGACTTCTGTTACAGACTGTCCTCTTCAGCAAACAGCAGCGTCACAGGCGAAGGGTTGTCTTCCCACCACTACACAGGGGTGTATTTTACCCAGAACTGAGAGGGAAATCCTAGCAGAACCATCCACCACGTTCTGGGGGAGTTGCAGTTCCACCTCCTCCGTCAGAGCTTCTCCTGTGGACACAAAGATGAGTTGAATGAAGACGATCACGTCAACATTCAACGTTGATTCATTACTGACCAGTAGGACACAGCAACCAGTTGTAGGTGTGGCTCTTCTCTGTTCCCTCAGCCTGGAGGAAGAGAGGGATTCATTTCAGAGGCAGTTACACTAGACAGTATCTGTGCAACCTAACGTTAGTTCTCCCACAGCAGTAGACTACATACCTTCACCAGCAGGCTCCGTGTGACCGTGTCAACGCGTCCTCTCTCCGGTACGTTCGCAACCCCGTTGTCACACGCAGTGTGGGACTGGACAGCCGCCGCACTAACGGACACGTTCAAAACCCCTACACACAGTACAGCGCAGGTTACACACCATCCAATACGGTGACAGTACACAACTCAGGTTGACATCCATTCTGCCGTTTGAACAGTTGAACGAAGACTAACCCAGGACAGAGGGGGCCATTGTCCAACTGAAGGTCTTTCGTCCATTGGCACACAAGCACGAGGAGTCCCGGACATCACGCAAGGGTGTGAGAGTGTAGTCAGAGGAAAGAGCTGGAGTCACAGAAACCTGCCAAAGAGGAACGCGTCGTAAGATAACACGGTACGACAAAAACAATACAACTCAAGAAACCATCCCGGTGCAGTGTCGTACCACGATGCACTTGGAGAGGTAGTTAAACACAGTGGCCTTCAGCTCAAAGTGCTCTCCCCGGATGACTGAGTAGGGCAGGGTGAGCTCCAGGAAGAAGGGCTGGAAGACCGTGAGCTCCACCAGAGGAGCCAGACCGAAGCCACTGGGGGCCAGGCAGAAGACCTCAGTCTCCCAGGTGGTGATGGTGTCTGGGACTGTCAGGGGGACATCTGCTGATCCAGACTCCCTGGAATACAGAGGTCAGAGTTCAAACAGAAAGCCACCAAGTGTCCAATAGAGAAGGACTAATTTCAACACCGTTTGTTGTTACAAATCCATTTAAGCTTTATCTAACCAGGGACACCCATTGAGGTCAAAGGGTCTTTCCTAAGAGAAAGCTGGCCTACAGTTTACAGAGGTTCAGGGTCCTAATCTACACCACTACTGTTTGGATATGATGCAAGAGCTAAGAGGGCTTTCACCAGAGGTCAGCCTCACTGTGCAGAGCACTTACCCAACTTCCACAAGGTCCCAAATCCATGTCTCAGGGAAGAATGTACGGACCGTCTGTATGGGTGGCGGAGGTGGAGCGGCAAGTCCACCAGCCACAGCCATTTCAAGTCTAGGACCTGCTGATCCAGGCCTAGCCATATGGCTGTAAGCTACTAACACAAAACATGGCCATTATTGTCAAGTTAAAATGGACTGAATGCTGTGCTTATTCTAACAAAAAGGTCATCCATAACCCAAGATTCATTAGACTTGGCAATGAGAATAAGGGTTGGTAAGGACATCTCACCATAGGAGCGATAGTACTGGTTCCCCTGGTAACTGAGGCAGGAAGGTACTCTTATATCCAGGTTAGTCGCTAGCTTCAGTCCCAGCGTCTAGAAAGAGCAGAAACAATTTATTAATAAATTCTATTAAGTTTAACAGTGTAAGATGAACACATTGTAACAGAATGGGGACTGATTCTTCCCAGAAAGAAAAGAGGCTTCAAGTTGAGAAAACAGGGCAGAAATATTTACCTGAAAAACTGCATAAGGATCATTTGTCATCTCAGACGGTCCATATGGGTGTGGTATTATGAATCTCCTTGGTCTAACACGTAAACATGCTACTGGATCTTCAAGCTCGTAGGGAATATAGGTCGTCTCCTTGACCGGTAACAAATCAAATATCTGGAAAGGGACAACGGGGAGGTGTGAAATTACCTTGTTCATTGGGGACCAAACAGAACAGACTGAAACGACTACTTGGGGAAAAACTCCATTTTGTTTTCCATTGCTAAACGTTTAGAACGTTGTCCCATCAACCCAGAACATCAATAAGGAGGTGCTTTCCAGTTACTGAGAGTCAATAGAAAGTGGGCCTCAAGCCAGAGAATGAGTCCCATCACATTTGATAAATGCTCCCCAGTGAACAGATCCACTCCATGTCTGCTGTAGTCACTGGTTGTATTCCCAGCACCACCAAAACAGTAGGTATGCTGGTACCACTGTAGTTCACTTCAGTGAGCTCCGTTACCTTGTCAGCATCCAGCCTCTTCCCTGGCTCCATGATGCCAACACTCTGGTCCACAGCACCGAGGCCACAGAGGGAACCGGGCTGGGCAGAGAGATGCAGGGTGTTCGCCTCCCCTGGGACAGCGTTGGAGGGAGAGAACTCCACCAACACCTGGCACACACATCAGATACCATTACTCCAGGTATGATACAGTCTGGAAATACTGGACACCTTTCAGAAAATCAGTCACTGGGGATATGAGACTCCTGCACACACCTTGTTCCTGAAGCATTTCTCAGTGGGGAAGTTCATGCTGTGGGCGATGACAGTCTCACTGGGTAGCATACTGTACACCAGGAGCTGAACCACCGGCGCCATCTCTGGAACCACTGCCAACGTCAAGGTGACGTCACCCTCAGCTACTGCAACGCAAGAGCAGGTCACTGTCATCGAGCACCTTCCAGAACGTTCAGAATCACATCATGAAACTCACTCACCAGGACTGTCCTGCTGCACAGTAACATTGATGTGTCCATGCTGAACTATGACCCCTCTGGATAAGGCCTGGAGGGAAAGGGAACAGTTCTCAGCAACAGAGAGGAGACGTTGCAACCTGGACTCACTCCAATTAGTATGATATGTTACGCATGTATTCATTTGTGGATGTCCATCATCCATTTTATATAGGTTGCGAATTTTCTGAATATATATATTCAACAAAGTCCAATTTGTAACATGAGCTAGGTTGGGTTACAGTGGTTGATTAGGAGTATTGGTGTAGTAAAGGAACATCCTTTGAAAGTGTGGCAGGGGCAATGTCTGAAATGATCCTGGACTAAAGGAGCGCAACTAGGAAATATGGTGCTTTTTGAGAGGCACCGTGGGTTTGCAGGTTGTTCCTGGTTCTACTCACCAGGTAGAGGACAGCCACAGAGCCCTTTGGGACAGTCTCCCCTACGATGGCATAGCGGATGGTGATTGACACCGCCTGCCCACATGCCAGTGGTTTCTCCACCTTCTGAATAGCCAGGGAGCTGGACGGTTTACTGTCAGGGGCAGCGGGCTGGATCAGTGAGAGTAGGTGTTGCCCTCTGTTGAAATAGGGGACCCTGTATCCTGGGAACTCTGCTTGTGGGGTGTCGCTCACCTGGAAAGGAACAAAAGGGAGAGTCTAACTGAAGGCCCAATCCTAAATCACCCCCTAGACCGTGTCCTATATACAGTGGGGATCTGAGAGGATGACAGGAAGCAATATGGTAACAGATCCAACTTACTTCCCCCTAGCCCATCCTGGTCATAGCATGTTAGGGTCATGACCTTAGGGCAGCGTTTCCCCTACTGTCCTGGGGACCCCAAGCGGTCTGATTCAAATAATCAAATCTTAAGGAAGAGTTCATTATTTGACTTCAGCTGTGTGGGCAAGAAACTAAACATGCACCCCTTACGGTCTCCAGGACACTGGCATGGAGTATAAAGTCTGTCAAACCTAGAAGGAATCATACTTACTACGAGGTTAATATTCTCTTTGGGCAGACTGGTTGTGTTGACGGAGAACCTGGCAATACCACGACTGTCCGTGGTTAGGTTCTGTAGTCGTAGATATGAGGACCAGCCTTTCTCCTCAAACAGGTAGACTAACATGTCAGAGATGGGTGTGTTGTTAAAGCGAACAGCATTTATCTGAGGAAAAGGTGTTGTATGAATGAAGTGACACTACATACGTCATCATTACCTACCACATACTGCTAGTTCAGGAAGCAGGACAAACTAGCTTCCACAATGCAACAGGAACACCATTTGGACTTACCTTGCCTTCGATAATTGATCCATGCTCATAGATTTGGGGCGTGTCAACAAATGTGAATTCACCAATCACATAGGAGAGCTCAATGCGTTTTTCCTCTGACAGTGTCACACCTGTCAAATGAAAACAGGATGGTATATTTCACAATTACCAGTACCAACACCATGCAGAAACTGAACTGCAGTGCAGCTTAAACAGAAAATTAAAACCAGAAAACAGCATTATATAAAACCCTGCTGCAGCACCAACGGTCATAAAGCTCTTTCTTCCCAACGCAGAGGAACCCAAACTCAGTCCTGGACCCCCCCCCCCCCTGGGTGCACCTTGTAGTTTCCTGCACTACAGCTGATTCTAATCAAAACTACACTATGAGACGGTTATTTCAGTCAGCTGTGTAGCGCTCGGGCAGAAACCAAAACCCAGGGGGAACCCCAGGACAGTTAGGGAAACCCTGATCTAATGAAACAGGCAATAGTTACGTCGCCATCAGCTGAAGTGAAATGAAGGGTTTGTATTGAGGAAACGACATGATGCATCTCATAAAGGACTCGCCTGTCCCCTCCTCCTGTACTTCTGCATGGAAACTATACACGTCTCCCAGCAATTTCTCTCCTGCATTCTTTGTGAAAATGGCCATGTTGAAGACATAAGAAGCACAGCCAGTATGGTCCATCTAGGAAAAGCAAGCAGAACCACACAAATAGATTTAAATCCCATTCAAAATGTAATTTGTTGGTAAAAACAGCACTACTAGTTTTAGGAAAGCATACAAACCTCTATTGACTCTTTGTGGCATGGAGGTGTGTAATCAGGAACTCCTTGTGGATTTCGCTCATCGATTGTTATTGGTATCACTGCATTGTCCACCAAGAGTCGGCACAACTTGACCCCTGCTTTACCAGGTACAGGCTGCCTATACGTGTATCTGATTTCAATTCACAACAAGACAAGTGTCAACTTCCTACATCCAATTATCATATTAAAAACACGAGACCTAAAGGCTTATGCATTCCCGCAGGCTTGAAGTCACGCATTTAACACGGTCAATGAATCTGGACCTGTATTCATAGAGCCTCAGAACGGGATCAGTTTTAACTACAGATCATAATGAACAAGGTCACATGTCAGGGTGGGACCTGATCCTAGAACAGCACTGCTCATGTAAAATGCCACCGTACATAATCTCAGGGATTGTAGCAGTATTTTAAGACATTGCGCAGTAGCATGTCATTAATGTAGACCACATGCATATTTAAGGATTTTATATTTAAATAAGTGTATTTGAGCATCCTCAAATGCATAACAATTTCCAAGTGTATTATCAAATTAAGCTACAGTACTAGCACAGGCTGCTGCCTACAGACTTGAAATACTGGTCACTAATAATGCTTACATACCTTGCATTACTCATCTCGTATGTATATACTGTATTCTATACCTCTGACATTGACCATCTATTCTTAATTCCATTCCTTAGATGTGTGTATTAGGCATATGTGAAATTGTTACATATTGCTGCACCCGCAACATGTACTAAACACGTGTTGTAACCAATAAAATGTCATTTACAAAGATCCAAATCCTTAATTTGAACTGTGAAGGTAAATGAAATACTTCCAATAGTATTTCAACCCAGGTCTGCCTCAGCGTAATGACATTATTAATGACATGTGTAACTCCACTACATCACCTTGTAACTAGAGTACATTGCAATTCACCAATAGTGTTTACTCACTTTGCACACACTTTCACTTCATACTCTTCCTGAACAACGCTGATCTTGTCCGTGAGGTTCATTTGGATCTCAAACTTGGGCAAAACTACAGATAAAAAGAACAGCAGTCAACTCCAGAATGTTCCAGGGTTGTGATGCATTGATTCAACATTACCAAGCATGAAAGAGAAACTCCACCTACCATACTGTTCTACCTTGAAGTTGTGGTAGATTTTCTCTTCACCAATCCACACTACAATGGTATAGGATCCTACAGGTGCTTCAGAGTTCAGGGGGTGAGAAAGCTGCAGAATGCTGCCACTGGATGTAGTGTTGACCCACTGTCCAATCCGGTTGTGATTAACATCCTGTTGGTTCATAGGAAGGGGAACGTTCAGCAGGACACAACGATGTGGAAAGTTCACAACAGTATACAGGACAAGGAGTCAGTTCTATCTGTAACATTCATCTACTGAAGGGGGCCCAGATCACAACGCTGATAGGAAGTATTTAGCTAACTCATACAGTAGGTGGATATGAATGAGGACCTAGCTAGCTGGGGGAGTCATAATAAAGTTAGACTAACAAGGATCTTACCTCAAGTTCCACAATGTTGTACTGTGAAGGGCAAAGACAAGAAATGGAGTTGTTAATGAAACATGAACCCAATGCCAAAACAGAGGCGCATAGCTGTCTACAACTATAGGAACTAGACAGGTGATTGGCTTGGTCGCTTAACGTAAACATCACATGTAGCATTTGCAATTCAATCTCAGGAAGAGATGATCCCATTCATTCCAGTCTGACCTATATGAATGGAAGCCCCATGTCCTGGCTGGTTGAGTGCTGTACATAATACCAGACTGCTATGTCCATCACAGTATTGTGACACTTCTGCATCTTGGTTTGAAATAGTAGAGACTGACTTAAAATACTATTGTCAATCGTATATTTTCAACTCACCAGCTGATTGACGGGGCTAAAATGGGTATCCAAGGTGACGACTCTAAAATGCACTGTAAAAAGCCAATGACAAGACGAACAATAAGAATATTAGAAGCATCATTTCAGACAACTTCCTCATAATCCCAAGGTTCCCAGATTACCATCATCTTTCACCCGGTATTTCTACCGTTTCCCTCTACAATCCTCATAAGCCACGCATGACTCGTTAGAACAGACTGGGGAAGAGCATTGCCAGCAATGATAGTGTTCTTTTCTACACAATTATTGCCTGATGCATTTCACAAATCTTCCTTCAGATTTCAGTCTGACAGTACTTCATTGTAATACTGTTACAGCCTCAAATAAACAAAGGGAACATGGTGGGGTCGTGGAAAACTGTTGATATCAAAATGGGGTCAGGGGCCCAAAAAGGTCAAAGCACCGGAATAAACCATTACAGAACACGCCAACACCCAATTGTCCTGTTTCTTAGCAACCAGACTACCGGCTGTAACATTACCCGTTTGTCCTGGGTTGTAGATTGGTTTGTCCGTTTGGATGAACGTCATGGGGCTGTAGGGTTTGATCATGACCCTTCTCTCCTCTGTGGATAGAAATGTTTCCCCTCGAACCTCCACCTTAAAGTTCTGCACTTTGTCGCTCTTCACGTGAGGGGCCTGTCAGGGACGGAAACAGGGCAACACCGGTGAACTAACGGACCGATAACAAAGGACATTAAAAATGTGGTGCCGTGTGGCCCAGCTGGTAAGAGCGTGCCACTAGCAACTTCAAGGTAGAGCGTTTAACTCCTGCAGGGATCACATTATGCACTCAGCGTAATGTAAGTCTCGATAGTATATACAAGCATTCAATCAAAACCTGGTACAAATTGGAGCCTGAATCACAGAAAAGTTCTGGTAGGCCACCACTGACATTTCCCATAAAATAAGCTGGCATTGCATCACAGCTGAGCAGTACACTCTTATTGGAATGGCTCTAGATGTCCACCAGTGCTGGGCTGACCTGAAACTGGAAACAGCGGTGAAACTCTTGGTCAGAACTCTGGTGGAGAAGTCTCTTGTTCTGCCCGTCGGCCATCAGAGATACGGTCATGACCAGGGTCTCGTTGGGCTGCAGAAGGCTGGCACAAAGCTTGGCCTCTGAGCCTGCCTGGATCACTGCAGGAATGGCTACCATGTAAACCCTACAGAGAACACACCCGGCAACAGGACAATCACTACCCAATGACAGGATACCTCTAAACACAAAGCCAGGTGAAATACACAGGGGGATAAAGATCTGCAGAAAGAGTAGATGGAAAAATTGCTCTAAAAGAACATTAAACCCAGAGGAGAGAAGCAAGTCTGATCACTAAATTCTAACTTGTGAGTGCAGATTGACTTACGGTCTTAGAGTCTCTTGACACAAAGCCAGTGAATGCAGGCAAAGAGTATCCATCTCCAAACCTGAAGCCCAGGAAGAACCATGACTAAAGGAGAAGAATAAACCACCGTTATGACCCAGTATTCCTACATGGAAGACCTGCCTACTGCACTGTACACAGGTTGTGTCTAGATGGGATACAGATTGTCAATTGAATTCACCTATAAGGTTAGAACTTACACAGCAGGTTAGGAGAATTAGGTTAAGGGTTGGCTAATAAAATACAATTCTACAGGGAAGGGGGTGAGAGACCAAACAATTGAATTTAAAATGCTTTCCTGGGAACTGCAAACCATATCAGAAGCATCTACCCAAGCAACACCAAACAGGCACCAACCTGGTCTCAGACCATGTCCTATCATTTTGTACGCAAAACTGAAACACTCTAGTATGATATCACATTTTATATGTATTACATTTGTGAATATCCATCATCCATTTCATATGATATGTTAAAAATGTACATTTTACAAATTCCAATTTGTTGTGGCCAACATGAGCTAGGTAGCTAACATTATCTAGGCTAAACATTAGGAGTAAAGTTAATTAGCAGGTTGGCTAACCTTAACCCTTTCAGCTAAGTAGATGAAGTTGCTTATTACCCAAAATGTTATACGTCAGTTTTATTGCCTTGAGTAGCTGTCAGTCTCCTGTAAAAATACCAAACTTACCATTTCATACAGATTTCAGTCTGGCAGATATACTTTTACTATGTTACGTATAGTCCATGAGACCAGGCTGCAGACACAGGTCGGTAAAATGGCTCAATTGCATGTAGGTTAGTGTTTAACGGCTAGACCGAGTTACAATATATCGGGCTACAAACTGGGCGCCAAACACAGATTGCAAAAGTGTGTCTAGCGTGCACTAGGAGAAAGTATTCTGTTGCTAAGACCAGATGCAAGTTTTTTTATTTAAATTGTTGTTTTGGCTATATGATTGCAACACAAGTTGCTATAGCACCTGTGACCTAGCGATACTCACCGCAGCGGGTTGTTTGTGGACTCAGTCGAACGTAAATCTCCCCGTCGGTCATGTCCCTATAAATATCCTTAGTTGCGGACTTTTTTCTAATTACTAAGCGCTCGCACCTGCTGGATATTCAGGGAGTTCGATTAGACTGAACGGCCATTTCAAATGCGCGATCATATTGTCAACAAGGCAGCATGGTGCGTACAGTAATTCAGGAACATAGGTCTACAACATGTTTTCTATCCGTCAAATGTTTGCATTTTCAAACATTGGGAAGGCAGCTGAAGCACATATGGGTTTTTTATCAAGACCAAACACTTTTAGGCCTATGCATATGGAAACTTCGAATCCTAAATCATTACTCCGCGTACTTTTGTACACTGCTGCAATTCGCTGTTTGTTTGTTACCTATGCGTAGTCACTTCGCCCCCACCTACATGATGATTACCCCAACTAGCCTGTGGACTCGGTACCGGTGCCCCCTGTATATAGCCTCGTTATTGTGTTACTTTTTATTTTAGTCTACTTGGTCAATATTTTCTTCTTCTTGAACTGCACTGTTGGTTAAGGGCTTGTAAGTCAGCATTTCACGATAAAGTCTACACTTGTTGTATTCGGCGCATGTGACAAATACAATTTGATTTGATTTGACCTACATCACTTTGTTTTGATCCGGCTTTGAAAGTGGCACCTGGCTCAGGCTCCAGGGACATCCCGGACACTCCTCCCACCGGGGTAACGCAGGACAGATAATAGAATCCCCTCCTATCACAGCTGTTAAACTCTGTAACTGTTTTAAAGTCACCATTGGCCTCATGGTAAAATCCCTGAGCAGCTTCCTTCCTCTCTGGCAACTGAGTTGGGAATGACGCCTGTATCGTTGCAGTGACTGGGTGTATCGACACACCATCCAAAGTGTAATTCATAACTTCACCATGTTGAGATATTCAATATCTGCTTTTTATTTTTACCCATCTACCAACCCATCTGCTCTACTTTGTGAGGCATTGGAAAACCTCCCTAGTTTTTGAGGTTGAATCTGTGTTTGGAAATTCACTGCTCGACTGCGGCAACTTACAGATAATTCTATGTGTGGGGTACAGAGATGAGGTAGTCATTACTGCACACAGTGAGTACATGCAACTTATGTGACTTGTTCAGCACATTTATTTAGGCTTGCGATAACAAAGAGGTTGAATACTTATTGACAAGACATTTCAGTGTTTTATTTGTAAAAAAAAATACATAAATAAAAAACAATTCCACTTTGACATTATGGGGTATTGTGGGTAGGCCAGTGACCAAACAAATCAGTGTAATCCATTTTAAATTCAGGCTGTACCATGTGGAGAAAGTCACGGGGTGTGAATACACGGGGTGTGAATAAAAACCTTGACATGTCTTCTCTCCCACCCCCTCCCCTCCTCCAGACCAAGGTGAAGTACCTGAAGCAGACGTCAGTGATGCTCCAGAGGGAGTTTAGAGGGAACATCCCTAAAGTTCAGTTCGGTTGTCATCTGAGACATTCTCATCAATGATAGGATGACAAACGGTACAGTGGAAAGTCTACACATTGTTTTCAGATTCACATGGAATTGTTGTGCAATTTAAATGTTTGAATATCAAATTATTTGTGAGGGGATGAAATGTGATTTTAGCTTTTCAAATGTGGGAATTGGGTTTTCATGAGTGAATTAGGCCCGACTCAGTGGCCCGCCCACGTGAAGAGACATTGGTTATAAACTATGAAACACGCCCTCCTCTCCCTTCCTATATAAAGCCTTGACGACAATATAACTTCCTGTTCGGGGTACATTAGGATGACGATCCGATGTCAGAAGGGTTCAGATAACTACAGAACGAAACAACCTCGGCATTAGCTTTGGTTGCGAATGGTATGAACGTTGAACTCTTACTCGCTACAGAAAAGTGATACCTCCGAGCCGTTGAGTTAGCAGCGGCCGCTGTAAACGTGGGCTCGGAGAGGACAGACAGAGTATCCGTCTACCACACAATGACGATACTACAACGTTTCCCGTTCACCACCAGAGACACTCTTCAAAGGACTCTGTTGGGCAACACGGCCTTCCATCTACCACCAACCTACTGAAGTGCAGCTCAGAGTAAAGATTTATTGCATTTTCCTTTTCCAAATGGGCGGTAATTTAGAATGTATAAGATTCTGTATTTACGATAGAGTAGCTGCCTACGGCCCGATAGACATCGCTTCTCCCTATGTTCTTCAGTCTTCCCGCTCAAACCCAGCCCCTTTCTTTTGGGTAACCAGCTGTCATATGTTCCGTCCGCTAGGGACGTTTTCCTTTATGACAATTTGTAATCAAGGTATGATTCATTCTGTGTGATGAGTTAGGCATTTAGTAAATAAATAATTAAACCCAATTTTGTATTGCTGATTCAACTTGTTAGCCAGGGTTCGTGAAGAATTTACAACTTTCAGATGAGACTGAAATAAGGTGACGATTAATATTGACGGAAAATATTACTAGGTCTTTAAGAGTTTATGCAGAAGATAACTGCGCTATAATTATTATTTTGTGGTGCCCCGACTTTCTAGGGAATTACATGATTAGCTCAATCAGGTAATATTAATTACAGAGAAAGGATTTTATAGAATAGCATGTCATCACTTAATCCGGCATAGCCAGACACGACACTGTCAATCCTCGCAGCACAGCTGCCCCTCCACCCATCAAGCCTCCCCAGCCAAGAGGCCTAAAGCTGGGTCACCTCGCTCACCACACTCCTCCAATACCTCCAGGGTCAAGTTGGAGCATGGTTCTCTTGGTTTGGGGTTACCACCTTCCTCAGCCACACCGGTCAAAGAGGAACCTCTGGCTACCACCCTCTCCCCTCTGCTGCCCAGAGAAAGTCCAAAGCCAAAACCTTTTCTACATGACAGTAGAGGGTAGAATCCATAGAGACCTTGTCCCAATTCTCCTTCCTCCCAAAGTGTACACGTGTCACTTCCCTTGACTGATGTGAAATGACTGGTACTAGAGATATGGTGGTAACTCCTACTAGCCCAGTGGTATTAACTTCCTTAGCAGGGAGACCATTTTTGGACAGAATTTCTGTGCACTATTTATTTTGCTAGAATTTCTCACAACACCCAAAACGAATAACCTTCAAATCATTACATTAAAAAGAAACCAATCAATGTTCTCAATAAAATTATTTTTCAAATGATGTCAAACATGTATATTGTCCCATACAATAATGTTAATGTTGTTCCCAAAACAAAGCGACCTGACAATTTTGTTAATTTATCCTTTAACTAGGCAAGTCAGTTAAGAACAAATTCTTATTTACAATGACAGCCTAGGAACAGTGGGTTAACTGCCTTGTTCAGGGGCAGAACGACAGATTCTTGTCAGCTCAGGGATTCGATCTAGCAACCTTTGTTACTGGCCCAACACCCTAACCACTAGACTACCTACAATACCACTGATAATCCTTGCAGATATACCAGAGTGACTAAGACGTGTCGGGGTCAGAGGTCCATTTGGAATTAACAATGTGAGTAAAGCTCAGTGCCACAAGTGATTGAGTTCCCCCAGGAGACTACAGGGTGGTTTGGTGACCACTGCCTGGCAGATCTATTGTTGCGTACTGTCCAATCAAGAGGGCTCGTTAAATCTTCTGAACCAAAACATCTGGTATTGTACCGCCATCTAAAGTAGAGCGATGGCTTAGTTTGACAACCCAGAACACCTCCTTTCTTTCCCATTGTCAGGCCATAACCACTGCTTTTTAAAAAAGTACTGTTTTCACAGCATGTTTGCATACGTTTCTTTCATAGAATTTAGTGAGTCGTGTTGTCAGTAGGGCTCTATATAGTATCTGTTGGGTCATCAATTGTTCTGTTAATCTCATTGATTTGTGAGGTGTTTACCACCACATCTTGCCTTGTCCACACCATTCATCAGGAGATCACAGCCAGGACTCATGCTCTTGTAAGACATTAATGTCATTTAGTGGTAATATGTCCTGACCCATTCCCTGATGAGAACTAAAAGAACCAGGCCTCCATGTCACAGACTGAGGAACAAAAGAGATGAGAACCCAAAGTTGTGTACAATATTTACACCTTTGTACAGTTGGCGACCCTGATTAACAGCACAGATGGAAACTATACCTCCAGAGAGCTGCTCTGTTTACTGTACCCCCAATCACATTGCTTCATGAGCCCCAGGATGAACAACACTGCCTCACAATATTCACCTCAGTGACAAAATACTCCAGAAAAGGGTTCTAATGAAAAGCTTTATTTGCAGTTCCATAGTTTTACTTCAGCACTTGAAAGACGTCTCAAGGGTTGCAGGTGTGACCTCAATGGCATCTTCTTCCATCTGTCGAGGAGCAAGTACATTTAATGAATCCTTTAACAAACTGACCAGCATTTAGATTAAAGGAAGACTGGCTCCCTAAATCATTTATAGTATACGAGTCACCTAGAACTCAATTCATCACCAATAAGTCCAGATTTAAAGCAGCTCACCAGCTTGGAACCCCTACTTGCAAGGGAAGACGTATTCTGTCTCAGCCTGGTCACCTGTAACCGTAAGACAGGTTAGTCTCAGTAAATGAAAACAAGTTGACCAAATGTTCCTCAGAAGAGGGGAAAATAACATTTTGGGGAGGGTTAGTAGATCAACTTACTTGGCTGGTAGTAGTCATAGATCTTGACCACTGCTGGCTTTAGATTCTGTACTGGGAACTCCTGTATGATGTCCAGGGTGATGTGGAAAGGAAATAGTGATGTCAGCTGTTGGGAGAGAAACAAACATATGGGTCATTAAACGATCTAAGCAGAAGTTTCTGTATTTCAGCTTTGCTGACAGATACAGCAAAATAGATTATTTTTAAATGAAGCCCATTATAGAGCGCCATGTGAAACATTTCAAACTGAACGATGGTTTTCACCTCACCTCTGTCAAGTACAGTAACACATGGTCATCTTTGATATCAACACGATCCACTTGACTCGAACCCCTCAGCTGTGAAGACAAGTCATTGACATTGTACGGACAAAAAAACCTTGAGCCTTAAAAAAGGGACACCGATGAGGCAAGACCTCCATGGATAAAGGTCACACCACAACAACTCACCCTCCCCAAAGAGTCTGGATCTGGAGAAAACCCAGAGAGCATTTTCAAATCCACTATAATCATATTGGTGGTGAGCTCCTTTCCACGATATCTGAGAAAGACATGATTGACAAATGCTTGGATTGTTTTAGCCATAAAGACCAGGCTAAGCATTCCGACTGATCCAAGCAGAGGTACCAACTAGAACAGGGGTGTCAAACTCAAATACCCAGTGGGCCAAAATGTAAAACCTGAACAAAGTCGCGGGCCAACATTGAACAAATGAACCTTTTAATATGGACCCAAACAAGTTTTGCTTTAACATTGAATATGGAACAAGCATCGCTTATTACCATACAATATATAATTTAATAGTGGAGACATGCAAAATCGAATTTCAAATGAAAAAACACATCAATGGCATTCATTTATTAAATAAATAAAATTTAAATAAAAATCGTATGCCTCTTTTCTATTTGCAGCCTTCTGATTTAAATACCAAAATAAACTTTTTCCAGATGCGTCGCAGCTCTCATCCACAGCGAGGGAGAACGCAACGAAATATTTTCCCTTTTCCATCAGCTGGTCATACAGATTGGTGGCAAGATCACATGTGCGATCAGCTACTGTGTTCCTGCTCAGGCTCACGTTTGAAAATGCTTGCTTTTTCTCTGGGCATACGAGGTCACAAACTTTCATCATGCACTTTTTCACGAACTCTCCCTCATTAAAGGGCCGGGCTGATTTTGCGATCTCTGCTGCCACTATATAACTAGCCTTTACAGCAGCCTCACTTTGTGATGTGGCTTTTTTGAACATAATCTGTTGTGAAACCAAACTTCTTTTCATCTCCTCTACTTTCTGGCTCCTTTGAGTCATGTCCATGTCCTTGTATTTGTCATGGTGTTTCGTTTCATAGTGTCGTCTAATGTTGTACTCCTTACTTACAGCCACGTTGACTCTACAAACAAGACAAACAGGTTTGTCTTTTACATATGTAAACAGATATTCTGCCTCCCACTTGTCCAGAAAGCTCCTGTTTTCTGCCTTTCTTTTCGCCATTTTTGGGAAGGGATAGCGCGCTGACAGTTGTAGCGTCTATGTTGCTATGACTACTGTCACAGAGGAGAGGGCGTTTCTGAGTCCTGTCCTGATTGGCGCGCGAAAACAACAGCAGAGCATTATGGGATTCGTAGTATTAGCGGTGAATGCGCTGTATAATACCGGCGGGCCAGCTCTAGTAGTAATTTGGTATTGTCTCGCGGGCGAAATATAATTACCCCACGGGCCAAATTTGGCCCGCGGGCCAGAGTTTGACACCCATGAACTAGAAGGTCAATAACCTATAAACGGGTATAACGAAACTAATTCATTTGGGTCAAATCCATTCTGTAAGACACGCGCCAAGATAACACCGGCAAACGAGGTGAATACAAGACAGGTCCTTCATTCTTACCGAGACTCGAGCTTCAGCGTGACTCTGGGTCTCAAAGACTTGCTGTTGCAGTCCACCTCTGGAGTCACCTGGATACTGAGCGTTGTGCTTCTGGTAGGAGTAGGGACGTTGTAGCGGACCACCACCTGGGATAGAGAAGAGGAAGTCAGGGAAACCATCCTGTCCAAATACAAACGTTTTATGAGCCAGAAGAAACATCTTCCCTGTCATGTGTATTACAGTGCATCTTGCGCCACAGGACTGGGAGGAGAGATGTGTATTCACTGACCTGCACTGAGGCACAAGCACTGCCCTTCACTTCAACGCTGTACTTCCCTTCTGTGTCCTGCAGCGCCCTCTCCTGGTACAGAAGCTTGTTGTTTTGGTTGACATGGAAGAGGCACCGTTCCCCACTGGGAGACCGTACCGTCACTGTGCTGGCTCCGCCTCTACTGAACACCCTGGTGGAGTAGAGAGCCAGGGCCTGGAGGGCCACCACGGTGTCCTACACATACAGACCACAGGACAATCAGTTCAAAATTAAAGACACCATTTTGAAGGGTTGATTATTTTCCTCACATTGAACAGTTGCTAAAGTGACTAAATCCCAATTCCATTCATTATGATGGTTTCTAGGCTCTGTACCAGTGGAAGTGAGCCTCACCAGGTTGGACATGAAGAACACATGACCTGTGGTCTGATACAAGTCAAAGTTACAATGTTTGGGAAGTATACCTGGGTGGAGGAGAAGCCTCCGTAGGCGTTCTGCTGCCTCACCAGCCACCTGACGATGCGGGAGGCGTAGCCCAGGTCAGAGGTAGACCGAGAAGAGGCACTGAGGGACGCCAGCAGAACGTAGGAGCTGATCTCCACCTCCAGGGAGGGTAAGGTCTCCGAGGAGGACTGGGACCAGTGCAGGAGACCCCCTGAGGGTTGAGGAGCACACACACACACACACGCCAGAATAAGAACTAGCTTATTCATCCCAATACAAAGTTCTGACCTCCCCAATTCATTTCCTGCCAAATACAATTTTAATGAGCAAGTTCAAACAATATTATTTTTCTTAACAATAATTTAAAATTAATAATTTTATTGGGCCTATCTGGAGCGCCAGATGGTCTGAGTGTTTGCACTTTTGGGACTACTCCATTATCCAGGCATGCTCAATCAAGGAAAGACTGCGCTAACAGATCTCGGACCAGGATATAGCTCACCCTCTTGAAATGAGATGGTGTCGAGGTGCTGCAGAAGCCGGGCCCGTGTCTCCATGTCACCTGCCAGGGTGAAGGTGTAGGCCAGCAGAGCAGTAGCGTAGGTGTTGGACAAATCACTGGTGGAGTTCTTCAGGCAAGACAAGCTGTGGTCCACAACAGGATCCTAGAGCACAGAATGACAGCAGCACATTAAGATAAGCCAGCCTGGTCCCAGATCAGTTTGGACTGGGTTCCATTCAACTTGCTGTTCTGGGGCCTCAGGCAGTTCAAATTGTTAATTAGGGAACACTTTTTGCTGAGGAACGGGATTGTTTTTCCTTGTAAATCTTGTGCATTTTATTACGTTGCATTTGTAAAGGGTATAATTTGTGTATATGCAGAGGTCCCATGCTAAAGAGGGATGGGACTCTTAAAATAAAGCTGAAAAATCAGACAACACGAACAGATCTGGGACCAGACTAGAGAGATTCAAGCTGGAGCCTAATATCAGTAGTAACAGATCTACACCATTCAGATCTGCTTACGTAACGCCCATTCTATGTTATGTCATAGGCTACTTGCAGAGAAATGACTTCACTACATCGTAGAAGCTGTAAATGACAGTTGATGTAAGACTGATGTCATACAGGAGGCTAAATGAGTTGCCTGTAATGACGTTGTGAGAAACGGTTCCATGGAGTGAAGCTACTTACCGACACGGACATGTTGAGCTCCAGCATTGAAGCAGTGATGTAAGCAGTCAGTGTGACTTCATCCGTCACTCCACCCTAGAAAACAATGTCACACTAACTGCATCTAGCCTGTTGAAATCAAACTATGTCTGGTCTGACGAAACAACCAGTTTATTAGCAATATAAAATACCTTCATTCTGTTGTTCAAGAGCTTCCCTAAAGCTCTGAAACAGCCATGTTTGCCTTGTTGACGTTCCAACCAAGTCTTGGATTGCTCCATCGTTGCCGGGTCAACATAGATGAAAGACTGGGCTTTGCCAAAGGATCTCAAGACAAAAGCAGTCAGCCTGAAGAAAGAAATGGATTCATTTAAAAGCCCCGACATAATATCGTCACGCTCCAAGTCATGACATCACACGGCAACTGTCCAATCCATCGTCTCCATGCCAGAGATGCCATTTGATTGGTCAATGCTTCATTGAAGCCACCAGTAGGTGAAAAACAAGCCAAGTACTCACCAGGTGTTCCCCAAGCCTTGTCCAAACGTGCTGTACGCACCATCAGCATTCTTGTAGTTCAGCTGCCGTTGGTAACCTGTCGGTGGGGTTTTAGCATGAACAGTGACCAAGCGGTTGTTCCATTCCCAGAGTTGTGCCCCAATATATCAGGGCTCTCCACCCCTGTTCATGGAGAGCTACCCTCCAACCAAGTTGTAATTAACCCCATTCAGCCAGCTAATTATTAGAAGGGGAGCTAGATTAGGGTTGGAGTGAAACCCTACAGGACAGTAACAGGGTTGGAGAGTCCTGCCCTATATAAGGAATAGGGTGCTATGAGACAGTGTCTATATTCTACCATCAAATGACTTCAGTAGGAAACCATGTGTTGGGTCAGTGATGTTATGTTAAGACATTGATATCATCCGTTATGCAGCTCCATCGTTACCATGACAGCAGGGTACACCGTGGAGAAACACTTTAAAAATGGAAAACTAAATCCTCTAATTGGACAAATTCAGCCCAGTTTGTGGATTTGGTGTCTAATCAAGACAGATTTTAAAGGGACTCTCCTACCACTAGTGAGGAACTTGGTAGCCTTGTCTAGGATGGCTGGCGTGAGCTGCTTTGTGTTCCTCAGGTACTCCAGGATGTAGATATTGGGGGAGAGCAGGGCCATGTTCTGCTCCCCACACCCATACGGCATCTGCAACAGTCCATCCAGGTTGTTGAGGGCCCGACCCAGGATGTCCCCTACAGAGAAACAAGGGACTTCTGTTACAGACTGTCCTCTTCAGCAAACAGCAGCGTCACAGGCGAAGGGTTGTCTTCCCACCACTACACAGGGGTGTATTTTACCCAGAACTGAGAGGGAAATCCTAGCAGAACCATCCACCACGTTCTGGGGGAGTTGCAGTTCCACCTCCTCCGTCAGAGCTTCTCCTGTGGACACAAAGATGAGTTGAATGAAGACGATCACGTCAACCACCGTGAACATTCAACGTTGATTCATTACTGACCAGTAGGACACAGCAACCAGTTGTAGGTGTGGCTCTTCTCTGTTCCCTCAGCCTGGAGGAAGAGAGGGATTCATTTCAGAGGCAGTTACACTAGACAGTATCTGTGCAACCTAACGTTAGTTCTCCCACAGCAGTAGACTACATACCTTCACCAGCAGGCTCCGTGTGACCGTGTCAACGCGTCCTCTCTCCGGTACGTTCGCAACCCCGTTGTCACACGCAGTGTGGGACTGGACAGCCGCCGCACTAACGGACACGTTCAAAACCCCTACACACAGTACAGCGCAGGTTACACACCATCCAATACGGTGACAGTACACAACTCAGGTTGACATCCATTCTGCCGTTTGAACAGTTGAACGAAGACTAACCCAGGACAGAGGGGGCCATTGTCCAACTGAAGGTCTTTCGTCCATTGGCACACAAGCACGAGGAGTCCCGGACATCACGCAAGGGTGTGAGAGTGTAGTCAGAGGAAAGAGCTGGAGTCACAGAAACCTGCCAAAGAGGAACGCGTCGTAAGATAACACGGTACGACAAAAACAATACAACTCAAGAAACCATCCCGGTGCAGTGTCGTACCACGATGCACTTGGAGAGGTAGTTAAACACAGTGGCCTTCAGCTCAAAGTGCTCTCCCCGGATGACTGAGTAGGGCAGGGTGAGCTCCAGGAAGAAGGGCTGGAAGACCGTGAGCTCCACCAGAGGAGCCAGACCGAAGCCACTGGGGGCCAGGCAGAAGACCTCAGTCTCCCAGGTGGTGATGGTGTCTGGGACTGTCAGGGGGACATCTGCTGATCCAGACTCCCTGGAATACAGAGGTCAGAGTTCAAACAGAAAGCCACCAAGTGTCCAATAGAGAAGGACTAATTTCAACACCGTTTGTTGTTACAAATCCATTTAAGCTTTATCTAACCAGGGACACCCATTGAGGTCAAAGGGTCTTTCCTAAGAGAAAGCTGGCCTACAGTTTACAGAGGTTCAGGGTCCTAATCTACACCACTACTGTTTGGATATGAGGCAAGAGCTAAGAGGGCTTTCACCAGAGGTCAGCCTCACTGTGCAGAGCACTTACCCAACTTCCACAAGGTCCCAAATCCATGTCTCAGGGAAGAATGTACGGACCGTCTGTATGGGTGGCGGAGGTGGAGCGGCAAGTCCACCAGCCACAGCCATTTCAAGTCTAGGACCTGCTGATCCAGGCCTAGCCATATGGCTGTAAGCTACTAACACAAAACATGGCCATTATTGTCAAGTTAAAATGGACTGAATGCTGTGCTTATTCTAACAAAAAGGTCATCCATAACCCAAGATTCATTAGACTTGGCAATGAGAATAAGGGTTGGTAAGGACATCTCACCATAGGAGCGATAGTACTGGTTCCCCTGGTAACTGAGGCAGGAAGGTACTCTTATATCCAGGTTAGTCGCTAGCTTCAGTCCCAGCGTCTAGAAAGAGCAGAAACAATTTATTAATAAATTCTATTAAGTTTAACAGTGTAAGATGAACACATTGTAACAGAATGGGGACTGATTCTTCCCAGAAAGAAAAGAGGCTTCAAGTTGACAAAACAGGGCAGAAATATTTACCTGAAAAACTGCATAAGGATCATTTGTCATCTCAGACGGTCCATATGGGTGTGGTATTATGAATCTCCTTGGTCTAACACGTAAACATGCTACTGGATCTTCAAGCTCGTAGGGAATATAGGTCGTCTCCTTGACCGGTAACAAATCAAATATCTGGAAAGGGACAACGGGGAGGTGTGAAATTACCTTGTTCATTGGGGACCAAACAGAACAGACTGAAACGACTACCTGGTGGAAAAACTCCATTTTGTTTTCCATTGCTAAACGTTTAGAACGTTGTCCCATCAACCCAGAACATCAATAAGGAGGTGCTTTCCAGTTACTGAGAGTCAATAGAAAGTGGGCCTCAAGCCAGAGAATGAGTCCCATCACATTTGATAAATGCTCCCCAGTGAACAGATCCACTCCATGTCTGCTGTAGTCACTGGTTGTATTCCCAGCACCACCAAAACAGTAGGTATGCTGGTACCACTGTAGTTCACTTCAGTGAGCTCCGTTACCTTGTCAGCATCCAGCCTCTTCCCTGGCTCCATGATGCCAACACTCTGGTCCACAGCACCGAGGCCACAGAGGGAACCGGGCTGGGCAGAGAGATGCAGGGTGTTCGCCTCCCCTGGGACAGCGTTGGAGGGAGAGAACTCCACCAACACCTGGCACACACATCAGATACCATTACTCCAGGTATGATACAGTCTGGAAATACTGGACACCTTTCAGAAAATCAGTCACTGGGGATATGAGACTCCTGCGCACACCTTGTTCCTAAAGCATTTCTCAGTGGGGAAGTTCATGCTGTGGGCGATGACAGTCTCACTGGGTAGCATACTGTACACCAGGAGCTGAACCACCGGCGCCATCTCTGGAACCACTGCCAACGTCAAGGTGACGTCACCCTCAGCTACTGCAACGCAAGAGCAGGTCACTGTCATCGAGCACCTTCCAGAACGTTCAGAATCACATCATGAAACTCACTCACCAGGACTGTCCTGCTGCACAGTAACATTGATGTGTCCATGCTGAACTATGACCCCTCTGGATAAGGCCTGGAGGGAAAGGGAACAGTTCTCAGCAACAGAGAGGAGACGTTGCAACCTGGACTCACTCCAATTAGTATGATATGTTACGCATGTATTCATTTGTGGATGTCCATCATCCATTTTATATAGGTTGCGAATTTTCTGAATATATATATTCAACAAAGTCCAATTTGTAACATGAGCTAGGTTGGGTTACAGTGGTTGATTAGGAGTATTGGTGTAGTAAAGGAACATCCTTTGAAAGTGTGGCAGGGGCAATGTCTGAAATGATCCTGGACTAAAGGAGCGCAACTAGGAAATATGGTGCTTTTTGAGAGGCACCGTGGGTTTGCAGGTTGTTCCTGGTTCTACTCACCAGGTAGAGGACAGCCACAGAGCCCTTTGGGACAGTCTCCCCTACGATGGCATAGCGGATGGTGATTGACACCGCCTGCCCACATGCCAGTGGTTTCTCCACCTTCTGAATAGCCAGGGAGCTGGACGGTTTACTGTCAGGGGCAGCGGGCTGGATCAGTGAGAGTAGGTGTTGCCCTCTGTTGAAATAGGGGACCCTGTATCCTGGGAACTCTGCTTGTGGGGTGTCGCTCACCTGGAAAGGAACAAAAGGGAGAGTCTAACTGAAGGCCCAATCCTAAATCACCCCCTAGACCGTGTCCTATATACAGTGGGGATCTGAGAGGATGACAGGAAGCAATATGGTAACAGATCCAACTTACTTCCCCCTAGCCCATCCTGGTCATAGCATGTTAGGGTCATGACCTTAGGGCAGCGTTTCCCCTACTGTCCTGGGGACCCCAAGCGGTCTGATTCAAATAATCAAATCTTGAGGAAGAGTTCATTATTTGACTTCAGCTGTGTGGGCAAGAAACTAAACATGCACCCCTTACGGTCTCCAGGACACTGGCATGGAGTATAAAGTCTGTCAAACCTAGAAGGAATCATACTTACTACGAGGTTAATATTCTCTTTGGGCAGACTGGTTGTGTTGACGGAGAACCTGGCAATACCACGACTGTCCGTGGTTAGGTTCTGTAGTCGTAGATATGAGGACCAGCCTTTCTCCTCAAACAGGTAGACTAACATGTCAGAGATGGGTGTGTTGTTAAAGCGAACAGCATTTATCTGAGGAAAAGGGGGGGTGTTGTATGAATGAAGTGACACTACATACGTCATCATTACCTACCACATACTGCTAGTTCAGGAAGCAGGACAAACTAGCTTCCACAATGCAACAGGAACACCATTTGGACTTACCTTGCCTTCGATAATTGATCCATGCTCATAGATTTGGGGCGTGTCAACAAATGTGAATTCACCAATCACATAGGAGAGCTCAATGCGTTTTTCCTCTGACAGTGTCACACCTGTCAAATGAAAACAGGATGGTATATTTCACAATTACCAGTACCAACACCATGCAGAAACTGAACTGCAGTGCAGCTTAAACAGAAAATTAAAACCAGAAAACAGCATTATATAAAACCCTGCTGCAGCACCAACGGTCATAAAGCTCTTTCTTCCCAACGCAGAGGAACCCAAACTCAGTCCTGGACCCCCCCCCCCCCTGGGTGCACCTTGTAGTTTCCTGCACTACAGCTGATTCTAATCAAAACTACACTATGAGACGGTTATTTCAGTCAGCTGTGTAGCGCTCGGGCAGAAACCAAAACCCAGGGGGAACCCCAGGACAGTTAGGGAAACCCTGATCTAATGAAACAGGCAATAGTTACGTCGCCATCAGCTGAAGTGAAATGAAGGGTTTGTATTGAGGAAACGACATGATGCATCTCATAAAGGACTCGCCTGTCCCCTCCTCCTGTACTTCTGCATGGAAACTATACACGTCTCCCAGCAATTTCTCTCCTGCATTCTTTGTGAAAATGGCCATGTTGAAGACATAAGAAGCACAGCCAGTATGGTCCATCTAGGAAAAGCAAGCAGAACCACACAAATAGATTTAAATCCCATTCAAAATGTAATTTGTTGGTAAAAACAGCACTACTAGTTTTAGGAAAGCATACAAACCTCTATTGACTCTTTGTGGCATGGAGGTGTGTAATCAGGAACTCCTTGTGGATTTCGCTCATCGATTGTTATTGGTATCACTGCATTGTCCACCAAGAGTCGGCACAACTTGACCCCTGCTTTACCAGGTACAGGCTGCCTATACGTGTATCTGATTTCAATTCACAACAAGACAAGTGTCAACTTCCTACATCCAATTATCATATTAAAAACACGAGACCTAAAGGCTTATGCATTCCCGCAGGCTTGAAGTCACGCATTTAACACGGTCAATGAATCTGGACCTGTATTCATAGAGCCTCAGAACGGGATCAGTTTTAACTACAGATCATAATGAACAAGGTCACATGTCAGGGTGGGACCTGATCCTAGAACAGCACTGCTCATGTAAAATGCCACCGTACATAATCTCAGGGATTGTAGCAGTATTTTAAGACATTGCGCAGTAGCATGTCATTAATGTAGACCACATGCATATTTAAGGATTTTATATTTAAATAAGTGTATTTGAGCATCCTCAAATGCATAACAATTTCCAAGTGTATTATCAAATTAAGCTACAGTACTAGCACAGGCTGCTGCCTACAGACTTGAAATACTGGTCACTAATAATGCTTACATACCTTGCATTACTCATCTCGTATGTATATACTGTATTCTATACCTCTGACATTGACCATCTATTCTTAATTCCATTCCTTAGATGTGTGTATTAGGCATATGTGAAATTGTTACATATTGCTGCACCCGCAACATGTACTAAACACGTGTTGTAACCAATAAAATGTCATTTACAAAGATCCAAATCCTTAATTTGAACTGTGAAGGTAAATGAAATACTTCCAATAGTATTTCAACCCAGGTCTGCCTCAGCGTAATGACATTATTAATGACATGTGTAACTCCACTACATCACCTTGTAACTAGAGTACATTGCAATTCACCAATAGTGTTTACTCACTTTGCACACACTTTCACTTCATACTCTTCCTGAACAACGCTGATCTTGTCCGTGAGGTTCATTTGGATCTCAAACTTGGGCAAAACTACAGATAAAAAGAACAGCAGTCAACTCCAGAATGTTCCAGGGTTGTGATGCATTGATTCAACATTACCAAGCATGAAAGAGAAACTCCACCTACCATACTGTTCTACCTTGAAGTTGTGGTAGATTTTCTCTTCACCAATCCACACTACAATGGTATAGGATCCTACAGGTGCTTCAGAGTTCAGGGGGTGAGAAAGCTGCAGAATGCTGCCACTGGATGTAGTGTTGACCCACTGTCCAATCCGGTTGTGATTAACATCCTGTTGGTTCATAGGAAGGGGAACGTTCAGCAGGACACAACGATGTGGAAAGTTCACAACAGTATACAGGACAAGGAGTCAGTTCTATCTGTAACATTCATCTACTGAAGGGGGCCCAGATCACAACGCTGATAGGAAGTATTTAGCTAACTCATACAGTAGGTGGATATGAATGAGGACCTAGCTAGCTGGGGGAGTCATAATAAAGTTAGACTAACAAGGATCTTACCTCAAGTTCCACAATGTTGTACTGTGAAGGGCAAAGACAAGAGATGGAGTTGTTAATGAAACATGAACCCAATGCCAAAACAGAGGCGCATAGCTGTCTACAACTATAGGAACTAGACAGGTGATTGGCTTGGTCGCTTAACGTAAACATCACATGTAGCATTTGCAATTCAATCTCAGGAAGAGATGATCCCATTCATTCCAGTCTGACCTATATGAATGGAAGCCCCATGTCCTGGCTGGTTGAGTGCTGTACATAATACCAGACTGCTATGTCCATCACAGTATTGTGACACTTCTGCATCTTGGTTTGAAATAGTAGAGACTGACTTAAAATACTATTGTCAATCGTATATTTTCAACTCACCAGCTGATTGACGGGGCTAAAATGGGTATCCAAGGTGACGACTCTAAAATGCACTGTAAAAAGCCAATGACAAGACGAACAATAAGAATATTAGAAGCATCATTTCAGACAACTTCCTCATAATCCCAAGGTTCCCAGATTACCATCATCTTTCACCCGGTATTTCTACCGTTTCCCTCTACAATCCTCATAAGCCACGCATGACTCGTTAGAACAGACTGGGGAAGAGCATTGCCAGCAATGATAGTGTTCTTTTCTACACAATTATTGCCTGATGCATTTCACAAATCTTCCTTCAGATTTCAGTCTGACAGTACTTCATTGTAATACTGTTACAGCCTCAAATAAACAAAGGGAACATGGTGGGGTCGTGGAAAACTGTTGATATCAAAATGGGGTCAGGGGCCCAAAAAGGTCAAAGCACCGGAATAAACCATTACAGAACACGCCAACACCCAATTGTCCTGTTTCTTAGCAACCAGACTACCGGCTGTAACATTACCCGTTTGTCCTGGGTTGTAGATTGGTTTGTCCGTTTGGATGAACGTCATGGGGCTGTAGGGTTTGATCATGACCCTTCTCTCCTCTGTGGATAGAAATGTTTCCCCTCGAACCTCCACCTTAAAGTTCTGCACTTTGTCGCTCTTCACGTGAGGGGCCTGTCAGGGACGGAAACAGGGCAACACCGGTGAACTAACGGACCGATAACAAAGGACATTAAAAATGTGGTGCCGTGTGGCCCAGCTGGTAAGAGCGTGCCACTAGCAACTTCAAGGTAGAGCGTTTAACTCCTGCAGGGATCACATTATGCACTCAGCGTAATGTAAGTCTCGATAGTATATACAAGCATTCAATCAAAACCTGGTACAAATTGGAGCCTGAATCACAGAAAAGTTCTGGTAGGCCACCACTGACATTTCCCATAAAATAAGCTGGCATTGCATCACAGCTGAGCAGTACACTCTTATTGGAATGGCTCTAGATGTCCACCAGTGCTGGGCTGACCTGAAACTGGAAACAGCGGTGAAACTCTTGGTCAGAACTCTGGTGGAGAAGTCTCTTGTTCTGCCCGTCGGCCATCAGAGATACGGTCATGACCAGGGTCTCGTTGGGCTGCAGAAGGCTGGCACAAAGCTTGGCCTCTGAGCCTGCCTGGATCACTGCAGGAATGGCTACCATGTAAACCCTACAGAGAACACACCCGGCAACAGGACAATCACTACCCAATGACAGGATACCTCTAAACACAAAGCCAGGTGAAATACACAGGGGGATAAAGATCTGCAGAAAGAGTAGATGGAAAAATTGCTCTAAAAGAACATTAAACCCAGAGGAGAGAAGCAAGTCTGATCACTAAATTCTAACTTGTGAGTGCAGATTGACTTACGGTCTTAGAGTCTCTTGACAGACACAAAGCCAGTGAATGCAGGCAAAGAGTATCCATCTCCAAACCTGAAGCCCAGGAAGAACCATGACTAAAGGAGAAGAATAAACCACCGTTATGACCCAGTATTCCTACATGGAAGACCTGCCTACTGCACTGTACACAGGTTGTGTCTAGATGGGATACAGATTGTCAATTGAATTCACCTATAAGGTTAGAACTTACACAGCAGGTTAGGAGAATTAGGTTAAGGGTTGGCTAATAAAATACAATTCTACAGGGAAGGGGGTGAGAGACCAAACAATTGAATTTAAAATGCTTTCCTGGGAACTGCAAACCATATCAGAAGCATCTACCCAAGCAACACCAAACAGGCACCAACCTGGTCTCAGACCATGTCCTATCATTTTGTACGCAAAACTGAAACACTCTAGTATGATATTACATTTTATATGTATTACATTTGTGAATATCCATCATCCATTTCATATGATATGTTAAAAATGTACATTTTACAAATTCCAATTTGTTGTGGCCAACATGAGCTAGGTAGCTAACATTATCTAGGCTAAACATTAGGAGTAAAGTTAATTAGCAGGTTGGCTAACCTTAACCCTTTCAGCTAAGTAGATGAAGTTGCTTATTACCCAAAATGTTATACGTCAGTTTTATTGCCTTGAGTAGCTGTCAGTCTCCTGTAAAAATACCAAACTTACCATTTCATACAGATTTCAGTCTGGCAGATATACTTTTACTATGTTACGTATAGTCCATGAGACCAGGCTGCAGACACAGGTCGGTAAAATGGCTCAATTGCATGTAGGTTAGTGTTTAACGGCTAGACCGAGTTACAATATATCGGGCTACAAACTGGGCGCCAAACACAGATTGCAAAAGTGTGTCTAGCGTGCACTAGGAGAAAGTATTCTGTTGCTAAGACCAGATGCAAGTTTTTTTATTTAAATTGTTGTTTTGGCTATATGATTGCAACACAAGTTGCTATAGCACCTGTGACCTAGCGATACTCACCGCAGCGGGTTGTTTGTGGACTCAGTCGAACGTAAATCTCCCCGTCGGTCATGTCCCTATAAATATCCTTAGTTGCGGACTTTTTTCTAATTACTAAGCGCTCGCACCTGCTGGATATTCAGGGAGTTCGATTAGACTGAACGGCCATTTCAAATGCGCGATCATATTGTCAACAAGGCAGCATGGTGCGTACAGTAATTCAGGAACATAGGTCTACAACATGTTTTCTATCCGTCAAATGTTTGCATTTTCAAACATTGGGAAGGCAGCTGAAGCACATATGGGTTTTTTATCAAGACCAAACACTTTTAGGCCTATGCATATGGAAACTTCGAATCCTAAATCATTACTCCGCGTACTTTTGTACACTGCTGCAATTCGCTGTTTGTTTGTTACCTATGCGTAGTCACTTCGCCCCCACCTACATGATGATTACCCCAACTAGCCTGTGGACTCGGTACCGGTGCCCCCTGTATATAGCCTCGTTATTGTGTTACTTTTTATTTTAGTCTACTTGGTCAATATTTTCTTCTTCTTGAACTGCACTGTTGGTTAAGGGCTTGTAAGTCAGCATTTCACGATAAAGTCTACACTTGTTGTATTCGGCGCATGTGACAAATACAATTTGATTTGATTTGACCTACATCACTTTGTTTTGATCCGGCTTTGAAAGTGGCACCTGGCTCAGGCTCCAGGGACATCCCGGACACTCCTCCCACCGGGGTAACGCAGGACAGATAATAGAATCCCCTCCTATCACAGCTGTTAAACTCTGTAACTGTTTTAAAGTCACCATTGGCCTCATGGTAAAATCCCTGAGCAGCTTCCTTCCTCTCTGGCAACTGAGTTGGGAATGACGCCTGTATCGTTGCAGTGACTGGGTGTATCGACACACCATCCAAAGTGTAATTCATAACTTCACCATGTTGAGATATTCAATATCTGCTTTTTATTTTTACCCATCTACCAACCCATCTGCTCTACTTTGTGAGGCATTGGAAAACCTCCCTAGTTTTTGAGGTTGAATCTGTGTTTGGAAATTCACTGCTCGACTGCGGCAACTTACAGATAATTCTATGTGTGGGGTACAGAGATGAGGTAGTCATTACTGCACACAGTGAGTACATGCAACTTATGTGACTTGTTCAGCACATTTATTTAGGCTTGCGATAACAAAGAGGTTGAATACTTATTGACAAGACATTTCAGTGTTTTATTTGTAAAAAAAAATACATAAATAAAAAACAATTCCACTTTGACATTATGGGGTATTGTGGGTAGGCCAGTGACCAAACAAATCAGTGTAATCCATTTTAAATTCAGGCTGTACCATGTGGAGAAAGTCACGGGGTGTGAATACACGGGGTGTGAATAAAAACCTTGACATGTCTTCTCTCCCACCCCCTCCCCTCCTCCAGACCAAGGTGAAGTACCTGAAGCAGACGTCAGTGATGCTCCAGAGGGAGTTTAGAGGGAACATCCCTAAAGTTCAGTTCGGTTGTCATCTGAGACATTCTCATCAATGATAGGATGACAAACGGTACAGTGGAAAGTCTACACATTGTTTTCAGATTCACATGGAATTGTTGTGCAATTTAAATGTTTGAATATCAAATTATTTGTGAGGGGATGAAATGTGATTTTAGCTTTTCAAATGTGGGAATTGGGTTTTCATGAGTGAATTAGGCCCGACTCAGTGGCCCGCCCACGTGAAGAGACATTGGTTATAAACTATGAAACACGCCCTCCTCTCCCTTCCTATATAAAGCCTTGACGACAATATAACTTCCTGTTCGGGGTACATTAGGATGACGATCCGATGTCAGAAGGGTTCAGATAACTACAGAACGAAACAACCTCGGCATTAGCTTTGGTTGCGAATGGTATGAACGTTGAACTCTTACTCGCTACAGAAAAGTGATACCTCCGAGCCGTTGAGTTAGCAGCGGCCGCTGTAAACGTGGGCTCGGAGAGGACAGACAGAGTATCCGTCTACCACACAATGACGATACTACAACGTTTCCCGTTCACCACCAGAGACACTCTTCAAAGGACTCTGTTGGGCAACACGGCCTTCCATCTACCACCAACCTACTGAAGTGCAGCTCAGAGTAAAGATTTATTGCATTTTCCTTTTCCAAATGGGCGGTAATTTAGAATGTATAAGATTCTGTATTTACGATAGAGTAGCTGCCTACGGCCCGATAGACATCGCTTCTCCCTATGTTCTTCAGTCTTCCCGCTCAAACCCAGCCCCTTTCTTTTGGGTAACCAGCTGTCATATGTTCCGTCCGCTAGGGACGTTTTCCTTTATGACAATTTGTAATCAAGGTATGATTCATTCTGTGTGATGAGTTAGGCATTTAGTAAATAAATAATTAAACCCAATTTTGTATTGCTGATTCAACTTGTTAGCCAGGGTTCGTGAAGAATTTACAACTTTCAGATGAGACTGAAATAAGGTGACGATTAATATTGACGGAAAATATTACTAGGTCTTTAAGAGTTTATGCAGAAGATAACTGCGCTATAATTATTATTTTGTGGTGCCCCGACTTTCTAGGGAATTACATGATTAGCTCAATCAGGTAATATTAATTACAGAGAAAGGATTTTATAGAATAGCATGTCATCACTTAATCCGGCATAGCCAGACACGACACTGTCAATCCTCGCAGCACAGCTGCCCCTCCACCCATCAAGCCTCCCCAGCCAAGAGGCCTAAAGCTGGGTCACCTCGCTCACCACACTCCTCCAATACCTCCAGGGTCAAGTTGGAGCATGGTTCTCTTGGTTTGGGGTTACCACCTTCCTCAGCCACACCGGTCAAAGAGGAACCTCTGGCTACCACCCTCTCCCCTCTGCTGCCCAGAGAAAGTCCAAAGCCAAAACCTTTTCTACATGACAGTAGAGGGTAGAATCCATAGAGACCTTGTCCCAATTCTCCTTCCTCCCAAAGTGTACACGTGTCACTTCCCTTGACTGATGTGAAATGACTGGTACTAGAGATATGGTGGTAACTCCTACTAGCCCAGTGGTATTAACTTCCTTAGCAGGGAGACCATTTTTGGACAGAATTTCTGTGCACTATTTATTTTGCTAGAATTTCTCACAACACCCAAAACGAATAACCTTCAAATCATTACATTAAAAAGAAACCAATCAATGTTCTCAATAAAATTATTTTTCAAATGATGTCAAACATGTATATTGTCCCATACAATAATGTTAATGTTGTTCCCAAAACAAAGCGACCTGACAATTTTGTTAATTTATCCTTTAACTAGGCAAGTCAGTTAAGAACAAATTCTTATTTACAATGACAGCCTAGGAACAGTGGGTTAACTGCCTTGTTCAGGGGCAGAACGACAGATTCTTGTCAGCTCAGGGATTCGATCTAGCAACCTTTGTTACTGGCCCAACACCCTAACCACTAGACTACCTACAATACCACTGATAATCCTTGCAGATATACCAGAGTGACTAAGACGTGTCGGGGTCAGAGGTCCATTTGGAATTAACAATGTGAGTAAAGCTCAGTGCCACAAGTGATTGAGTTCCCCCAGGAGACTACAGGGTGGTTTGGTGACCACTGCCTGGCAGATCTATTGTTGCGTACTGTCCAATCAAGAGGGCTCGTTAAATCTTCTGAACCAAAACATCTGGTATTGTACCGCCATCTAAAGTAGAGCGATGGCTTAGTTTGACAACCCAGAACACCTCCTTTCTTTCCCATTGTCAGGCCATAACCACTGCTTTTTAAAAAAGTACTGTTTTCACAGCATGTTTGCATACGTTTCTTTCATAGAATTTAGTGAGTCGTGTTGTCAGTAGGGCTCTATATAGTATCTGTTGGGTCATCAATTGTTCTGTTAATCTCATTGATTTGTGAGGTGTTTACCACCACATCTTGCCTTGTCCACACCATTCATCAGGAGATCACAGCCAGGACTCATGCTCTTGTAAGACATTAATGTCATTTAGTGGTAATATGTCCTGACCCATTCCCTGATGAGAACTAAAAGAACCAGGCCTCCATGTCACAGACTGAGGAACAAAAGAGATGAGAACCCAAAGTTGTGTACAATATTTACACCTTTGTACAGTTGGCGACCCTGATTAACAGCACAGATGGAAACTATACCTCCAGAGAGCTGCTCTGTTTACTGTACCCCCAATCACATTGCTTCATGAGCCCCAGGATGAACAACACTGCCTCACAATATTCACCTCAGTGACAAAATACTCCAGAAAAGGGTTCTAATGAAAAGCTTTATTTGCAGTTCCATAGTTTTACTTCAGCACTTGAAAGACGTCTCAAGGGTTGCAGGTGTGACCTCAATGGCATCTTCTTCCATCTGTCGAGGAGCAAGTACATTTAATGAATCCTTTAACAAACTGACCAGCATTTAGATTAAAGGAAGACTGGCTCCCTAAATCATTTATAGTATACGAGTCACCTAGAACTCAATTCATCACCAATAAGTCCAGATTTAAAGCAGCTCACCAGCTTGGAACCCCTACTTGCAAGGGAAGACGTATTCTGTCTCAGCCTGGTCACCTGTAACCGTAAGACAGGTTAGTCTCAGTAAATGAAAACAAGTTGACCAAATGTTCCTCAGAAGAGGGGAAAATAACATTTTGGGGAGGGTTAGTAGATCAACTTACTTGGCTGGTAGTAGTCATAGATCTTGACCACTGCTGGCTTTAGATTCTGTACTGGGAACTCCTGTATGATGTCCAGGGTGATGTGGAAAGGAAATAGTGATGTCAGCTGTTGGGAGAGAAACAAACATATGGGTCATTAAACGATCTAAGCAGAAGTTTCTGTATTTCAGCTTTGCTGACAGATACAGCAAAATAGATTATTTTTAAATGAAGCCCATTATAGAGCGCCATGTGAAACATTTCAAACTGAACGATGGTTTTCACCTCACCTCTGTCAAGTACAGTAACACATGGTCATCTTTGATATCAACACGATCCACTTGACTCGAACCCCTCAGCTGTGAAGACAAGTCATTGACATTGTACGGACAAAAAAACCTTGAGCCTTAAAAAAGGGACACCGATGAGGCAAGACCTCCATGGATAAAGGTCACACCACAACAACTCACCCTCCCCAAAGAGTCTGGATCTGGAGAAAACCCAGAGAGCATTTTCAAATCCACTATAATCATATTGGTGGTGAGCTCCTTTCCACGATATCTGAGAAAGACATGATTGACAAATGCTTGGATTGTTTTAGCCATAAAGACCAGGCTAAGCATTCCGACTGATCCAAGCAGAGGTACCAACTAGAACAGGGGTGTCAAACTCAAATACCCAGTGGGCCAAAATGTAAAACCTGAACAAAGTCGCGGGCCAACATTGAACAAATGAACCTTTTAATATGGACCCAAACAAGTTTTGCTTTAACATTGAATATGGAACAAGCATCGCTTATTACCATACAATATATAATTTAATAGTGGAGACATGCAAAATCGAATTTCAAATGAAAAAACACATCAATGGCATTCATTTATTAAATAAATAAAATTTAAATAAAAATCGTATGCCTCTTTTCTATTTGCAGCCTTCTGATTTAAATACCAAAATAAACTTTTTCCAGATGCGTCGCAGCTCTCATCCACAGCGAGGGAGAACGCAACGAAATATTTTCCCTTTTCCATCAGCTGGTCATACAGATTGGTGGCAAGATCACATGTGCGATCAGCTACTGTGTTCCTGCTCAGGCTCACGTTTGAAAATGCTTGCTTTTTCTCTGGGCATACGAGGTCACAAACTTTCATCATGCACTTTTTCACGAACTCTCCCTCATTAAAGGGCCGGGCTGATTTTGCGATCTCTGCTGCCACTATATAACTAGCCTTTACAGCAGCCTCACTTTGTGATGTGGCTTTTTTGAACATAATCTGTTGTGAAACCAAACTTCTTTTCATCTCCTCTACTTTCTGGCTCCTTTGAGTCATGTCCATGTCCTTGTATTTGTCATGGTGTTTCGTTTCATAGTGTCGTCTAATGTTGTACTCCTTACTTACAGCCACGTTGACTCTACAAACAAGACAAACAGGTTTGTCTTTTACATATGTAAACAGATATTCTGCCTCCCACTTGTCCAGAAAGCTCCTGTTTTCTGCCTTTCTTTTCGCCATTTTTGGGAAGGGATAGCGCGCTGACAGTTGTAGCGTCTATGTTGCTATGACTACTGTCACAGAGGAGAGGGCGTTTCTGAGTCCTGTCCTGATTGGCGCGCGAAAACAACAGCAGAGCATTATGGGATTCGTAGTATTAGCGGTGAATGCGCTGTATAATACCGGCGGGCCAGCTCTAGTAGTAATTTGGTATTGTCTCGCGGGCCAAATATAATTACCCCACGGGCCAAATTTGGCCCGCGGGCCAGAGTTTGACACCCATGAACTAGAAGGTCAATAACCTATAAACGGGTATAACGAAACTAATTCATTTGGGTCAAATCCATTCTGTAAGACACGCGCCAAGATAACACCGGCAAACGAGGTGAATACAAGACAGGTCCTTCATTCTTACCGAGACTCGAGCTTCAGCGTGACTCTGGGTCTCAAAGACTTGCTGTTGCAGTCCACCTCTGGAGTCACCTGGATACTGAGCGTTGTGCTTCTGGTAGGAGTAGGGACGTTGTAGCGGACAACCACCTGGGATAGAGAAGAGGAAGTCAGGGAAACCATCCTGTCCAAATACAAACGTTTTATGAGCCAGAAGAAACATCTTCCCTGTCATGTGTATTACAGTGCATCTTGCGCCACAGGACTGGGAGGAGAGATGTGTATTCACTGACCTGCACTGAGGCACAAGCACTGCCCTTCACTTCAACGCTGTACTTCCCTTCTGTGTCCTGCAGCGCCCTCTCCTGGTACAGAAGCTTGTTGTTTTGGTTGACATGGAAGAGGCACCGTTCCCCACTGGGAGACCGTACCGTCACTGTGCTGGCTCCGCCTCTACTGAACACCCTGGTGGAGTAGAGAGCCAGGGCCTGGAGGGCCACCACGGTGTCCTACACATACAGACCACAGGACAATCAGTTCAAAATTAAAGACACCATTTTGAAGGGTTGATTATTTTCCTCACATTGAACAGTTGCTAAAGTGACTAAATCCCAATTCCATTCATTATGATGGTTTCTAGGCTCTGTACCAGTGGAAGTGAGCCTCACCAGGTTGGACATGAAGAACACATGACCTGTGGTCTGATACAAGTCAAAGTTACAATGTTTGGGAAGTATACCTGGGTGGAGGAGAAGCCTCCGTAGGCGTTCTGCTGCCTCACCAGCCACCTGACGATGCGGGAGGCGTAGCCCAGGTCAGAGGTAGACCGAGAAGAGGCACTGAGGGACGCCAGCAGAACGTAGGAGCTGATCTCCACCTCCAGGGAGGGTAAGGTCTCCGAGGAGGACTGGGACCAGTGCAGGAGACCCCCTGAGGGTTGAGGAGCACACACACACACACACGCCAGAATAAGAACTAGCTTATTCATCCCAATACAAAGTTCTGACCTCCCCAATTCATTTCCTGCCAAATACAATTTTAATGAGCAAGTTCAAACAATATTATTTTTCTTAACAATAATTTAAAATTAATAATTTTATTGGGCCTATCTGGAGCGCCAGATGGTCTGAGTGTTTGCACTTTTGGGACTACTCCATTATCCAGGCATGCTCAATCAAGGAAAGACTGCGCTAACAGATCTCGGACCAGGATATAGCTCACCCTCTTGAAATGAGATGGTGTCGAGGTGCTGCAGAAGCCGGGCCCGTGTCTCCATGTCACCTGCCAGGGTGAAGGTGTAGGCCAGCAGAGCAGTAGCGTAGGTGTTGGACAAATCACTGGTGGAGTTCTTCAGGCAAGACAAGCTGTGGTCCACAACAGGATCCTAGAGCACAGAATGACAGCAGCACATTAAGATAAGCCAGCCTGGTCCCAGATCAGTTTGGACTGGGTTCCATTCAACTTGCTGTTCTGGGGCCTCAGGCAGTTCAAATTGTTAATTAGGGAACACTTTTTGCTGAGGAACGGGATTGTTTTTCCTTGTAAATCTTGTGCATTTTATTACGTTGCATTTGTAAAGGGTATAATTTGTGTATATGCAGAGGTCCCATGCTAAAGAGGGATGGGACTCTTAAAATAAAGCTGAAAAATCAGACAACACGAACAGATCTGGGACCAGACTAGAGAGATTCAAGCTGGAGCCTAATATCAGTAGTAACAGATCTACACCATTCAGATCTGCTTACGTAACGCCCATTCTATGTTATGTCATAGGCTACTTGCAGAGAAATGACTTCACTACATCGTAGAAGCTGTAAATGACAGTTGATGTAAGACTGATGTCATACAGGAGGCTAAATGAGTTGCCTGTAATGACGTTGTGAGAAACGGTTCCATGGAGTGAAGCTACTTACCGACACGGACATGTTGAGCTCCAGCATTGAAGCAGTGATGTAAGCAGTCAGTGTGACTTCATCCGTCACTCCACCCTAGAAAACAATGTCACACTAACTGCATCTAGCCTGTTGAAATCAAACTATGTCTGGTCTGACGAAACAACCAGTTTATTAGCAATATAAAATACCTTCATTCTGTTGTTCAAGAGCTTCCCTAAAGCTCTGAAACAGCCATGTTTGCCTTGTTGACGTTCCAACCAAGTCTTGGATTGCTCCATCGTTGCCGGGTCAACATAGATGAAAGACTGGGCTTTGCCAAAGGATCTCAAGACAAAAGCAGTCAGCCTGAAGAAAGAAATGGATTCATTTAAAAGCCCCGACATAATATCGTCACGCTCCAAGTCATGACATCACACGGCAACTGTCCAATCCATCGTCTCCATGCCAGAGATGCCATTTGATTGGTCAATGCTTCATTGAAGCCACCAGTAGGTGAAAAACAAGCCAAGTACTCACCAGGTGTTCCCCAAGCCTTGTCCAAACGTGCTGTACGCACCATCAGCATTCTTGTAGTTCAGCTGCCGTTGGTAACCTGTCGGTGGGGTTTTAGCATGAACAGTGACCAAGCGGTTGTTCCATTCCCAGAGTTGTGCCCCAATATATCAGGGCTCTCCACCCCTGTTCATGGAGAGCTACCCTCCAACCAAGTTGTAATTAACCCCATTCAGCCAGCTAATTATTAGAAGGGGAGCTAGATTAGGGTTGGAGTGAAACCCTACAGGACAGTAACAGGGTTGGAGAGTCCTGCCCTATATAAGGAATAGGGTGCTATGAGACAGTGTCTATATTCTACCATCAAATGACTTCAGTAGGAAACCATGTGTTGGGTCAGTGATGTTATGTTAAGACATTGATATCATCCGTTATGCAGCTCCATCGTTACCATGACAGCAGGGTACACCGTGGAGAAACACTTTAAAAATGGAAAACTAAATCCTCTAATTGGACAAATTCAGCCCAGTTTGTGGATTTGGTGTCTAATCAAGACAGATTTTAAAGGGACTCTCCTACCACTAGTGAGGAACTTGGTAGCCTTGTCTAGGATGGCTGGCGTGAGCTGCTTTGTGTTCCTCAGGTACTCCAGGATGTAGATATTGGGGGAGAGCAGGGCCATGTTCTGCTCCCCACACCCATACGGCATCTGCAACAGTCCATCCAGGTTGTTGAGGGCCCGACCCAGGATGTCCCCTACAGAGAAACAAGGGACTTCTGTTACAGACTGTCCTCTTCAGCAAACAGCAGCGTCACAGGCGAAGGGTTGTCTTCCCACCACTACACAGGGGTGTATTTTACCCAGAACTGAGAGGGAAATCCTAGCAGAACCATCCACCACGTTCTGGGGGAGTTGCAGTTCCACCTCCTCCGTCAGAGCTTCTCCTGTGGACACAAAGATGAGTTGAATGAAGACGATCACGTCAACATTCAACGTTGATTCATTACTGACCAGTAGGACACAGCAACCAGTTGTAGGTGTGGCTCTTCTCTGTTCCCTCAGCCTGGAGGAAGAGAGGGATTCATTTCAGAGGCAGTTACACTAGACAGTATCTGTGCAACCTAACGTTAGTTCTCCCACAGCAGTAGACTACATACCTTCACCAGCAGGCTCCGTGTGACCGTGTCAACGCGTCCTCTCTCCGGTACGTTCGCAACCCCGTTGTCACACGCAGTGTGGGACTGGACAGCCGCCGCACTAACGGACACGTTCAAAACCCCTACACACAGTACAGCGCAGGTTACACACCATCCAATACGGTGACAGTACACAACTCAGGTTGACATCCATTCTGCCGTTTGAACAGTTGAACGAAGACTAACCCAGGACAGAGGGGGCCATTGTCCAACTGAAGGTCTTTCGTCCATTGGCACACAAGCACGAGGAGTCCCGGACATCACGCAAGGGTGTGAGAGTGTAGTCAGAGGAAAGAGCTGGAGTCACAGAAACCTGCCAAAGAGGAACGCGTCGTAAGATAACACGGTACGACAAAAACAATACAACTCAAGAAACCATCCCGGTGCAGTGTCGTACCACGATGCACTTGGAGAGGTAGTTAAACACAGTGGCCTTCAGCTCAAAGTGCTCTCCCCGGATGACTGAGTAGGGCAGGGTGAGCTCCAGGAAGAAGGGCTGGAAGACCGTGAGCTCCACCAGAGGAGCCAGACCGAAGCCACTGGGGGCCAGGCAGAAGACCTCAGTCTCCCAGGTGGTGATGGTGTCTGGGACTGTCAGGGGGACATCTGCTGATCCAGACTCCCTGGAATACAGAGGTCAGAGTTCAAACAGAAAGCCACCAAGTGTCCAATAGAGAAGGACTAATTTCAACACCGTTTGTTGTTACAAATCCATTTAAGCTTTATCTAACCAGGGACACCCATTGAGGTCAAAGGGTCTTTCCTAAGAGAAAGCTGGCCTACAGTTTACAGAGGTTCAGGGTCCTAATCTACACCACTACTGTTTGGATATGAGGCAAGAGCTAAGAGGGCTTTCACCAGAGGTCAGCCTCACTGTGCAGAGCACTTACCCAACTTCCACAAGGTCCCAAATCCATGTCTCAGGGAAGAATGTACGGACCGTCTGTATGGGTGGCGGAGGTGGAGCGGCAAGTCCACCAGCCACAGCCATTTCAAGTCTAGGACCTGCTGATCCAGGCCTAGCCATATGGCTGTAAGCTACTAACACAAAACATGGCCATTATTGTCAAGTTAAAATGGACTGAATGCTGTGCTTATTCTAACAAAAAGGTCATCCATAACCCAAGATTCATTAGACTTGGCAATGAGAATAAGGGTTGGTAAGGACATCTCACCATAGGAGCGATAGTACTGGTTCCCCTGGTAACTGAGGCAGGAAGGTACTCTTATATCCAGGTTAGTCGCTAGCTTCAGTCCCAGCGTCTAGAAAGAGCAGAAACAATTTATTAATAAATTCTATTAAGTTTAACAGTGTAAGATGAACACATTGTAACAGAATGGGGACTGATTCTTCCCAGAAAGAAAAGAGGCTTCAAGTTGACAAAACAGGGCAGAAATATTTACCTGAAAAACTGCATAAGGATCATTTGTCATCTCAGACGGTCCATATGGGTGTGGTATTATGAATCTCCTTGGTCTAACACGTAAACATGCTACTGGATCTTCAAGCTCGTAGGGAATATAGGTCGTCTCCTTGACCGGTAACAAATCAAATATCTGGAAAGGGACAACGGGGAGGTGTGAAATTACCTTGTTCATTGGGGACCAAACAGAACAGACTGAAACGACTACTTGGGGAAAAACTCCATTTTGTTTTCCATTGCTAAACGTTTAGAACGTTGTCCCATCAACCCAGAACATCAATAAGGAGGTGCTTTCCAGTTACTGAGAGTCAATAGAAAGTGGGCCTCAAGCCAGAGAATGAGTCCCATCACATTTGATAAATGCTCCCCAGTGAACAGATCCACTCCATGTCTGCTGTAGTCACTGGTTGTATTCCCAGCACCACCAAAACAGTAGGTATGCTGGTACCACTGTAGTTCACTTCAGTGAGCTCCGTTACCTTGTCAGCATCCAGCCTCTTCCCTGGCTCCATGATGCCAACACTCTGGTCCACAGCACCGAGGCCACAGAGGGAACCGGGCTGGGCAGAGAGATGCAGGGTGTTCGCCTCCCCTGGGACAGCGTTGGAGGGAGAGAACTCCACCAACACCTGGCACACACATCAGATACCATTACTCCAGGTATGATACAGTCTGGAAATACTGGACACCTTTCAGAAAATCAGTCACTGGGGATATGAGACTCCTGCACACACCTTGTTCCTGAAGCATTTCTCAGTGGGGAAGTTCATGCTGTGGGCGATGACAGTCTCACTGGGTAGCATACTGTACACCAGGAGCTGAACCACCGGCGCCATCTCTGGAACCACTGCCAACGTCAAGGTGACGTCACCCTCAGCTACTGCAACGCAAGAGCAGGTCACTGTCATCGAGCACCTTCCAGAACGTTCAGAATCACATCATGAAACTCACTCACCAGGACTGTCCTGCTGCACAGTAACATTGATGTGTCCATGCTGAACTATGACCCCTCTGGATAAGGCCTGGAGGGAAAGGGAACAGTTCTCAGCAACAGAGAGGAGACGTTGCAACCTGGACTCACTCCAATTAGTATGATATGTTACGCATGTATTCATTTGTGGATGTCCATCATCCATTTTATATAGGTTGCGAATTTTCTGAATATATATATTCAACAAAGTCCAATTTGTAACATGAGCTAGGTTGGGTTACAGTGGTTGATTAGGAGTATTGGTGTAGTAAAGGAACATCCTTTGAAAGTGTGGCAGGGGCAATGTCTGAAATGATCCTGGACTAAAGGAGCGCAACTAGGAAATATGGTGCTTTTTGAGAGGCACCGTGGGTTTGCAGGTTGTTCCTGGTTCTACTCACCAGGTAGAGGACAGCCACAGAGCCCTTTGGGACAGTCTCCCCTACGATGGCATAGCGGATGGTGATTGACACCGCCTGCCCACATGCCAGTGGTTTCTCCACCTTCTGAATAGCCAGGGAGCTGGACGGTTTACTGTCAGGGGCAGCGGGCTGGATCAGTGAGAGTAGGTGTTGCCCTCTGTTGAAATAGGGGACCCTGTATCCTGGGAACTCTGCTTGTGGGGTGTCGCTCACCTGGAAAGGAACAAAAGGGAGAGTCTAACTGAAGGCCCAATCCTAAATCACCCCCTAGACCGTGTCCTATATACAGTGGGGATCTGAGAGGATGACAGGAAGCAATATGGTAACAGATCCAACTTACTTCCCCCTAGCCCATCCTGGTCATAGCATGTTAGGGTCATGACCTTAGGGCAGCGTTTCCCCTACTGTCCTGGGGACCCCAAGCGGTCTGATTCAAATAATCAAATCTTAAGGAAGAGTTCATTATTTGACTTCAGCTGTGTGGGCAAGAAACTAAACATGCACCCCTTACGGTCTCCAGGACACTGGCATGGAGTATAAAGTCTGTCAAACCTAGAAGGAATCATACTTACTACGAGGTTAATATTCTCTTTGGGCAGACTGGTTGTGTTGACGGAGAACCTGGCAATACCACGACTGTCCGTGGTTAGGTTCTGTAGTCGTAGATATGAGGACCAGCCTTTCTCCTCAAACAGGTAGACTAACATGTCAGAGATGGGTGTGTTGTTAAAGCGAACAGCATTTATCTGAGGAAAAGGTGTTGTATGAATGAAGTGACACTACATACGTCATCATTACCTACCACATACTGCTAGTTCAGGAAGCAGGACAAACTAGCTTCCACAATGCAACAGGAACACCATTTGGACTTACCTTGCCTTCGATAATTGATCCATGCTCATAGATTTGGGGCGTGTCAACAAATGTGAATTCACCAATCACATAGGAGAGCTCAATGCGTTTTTCCTCTGACAGTGTCACACCTGTCAAATGAAAACAGGATGGTATATTTCACAATTACCAGTACCAACACCATGCAGAAACTGAACTGCAGTGCAGCTTAAACAGAAAATTAAAACCAGAAAACAGCATTATATAAAACCCTGCTGCAGCACCAACGGTCATAAAGCTCTTTCTTCCCAACGCAGAGGAACCCAAACTCAGTCCTGGACCCCCCCCCCCCCTGGGTGCACCTTGTAGTTTCCTGCACTACAGCTGATTCTAATCAAAACTACACTATGAGACGGTTATTTCAGTCAGCTGTGTAGCGCTCGGGCAGAAACCAAAACCCAGGGGGAACCCCAGGACAGTTAGGGAAACCCTGATCTAATGAAACAGGCAATAGTTACGTCGCCATCAGCTGAAGTGAAATGAAGGGTTTGTATTGAGGAAACGACATGATGCATCTCATAAAGGACTCGCCTGTCCCCTCCTCCTGTACTTCTGCATGGAAACTATACACGTCTCCCAGCAATTTCTCTCCTGCATTCTTTGTGAAAATGGCCATGTTGAAGACATAAGAAGCACAGCCAGTATGGTCCATCTAGGAAAAGCAAGCAGAACCACACAAATAGATTTAAATCCCATTCAAAATGTAATATGTTGGTAAAAACAGCACTACTAGTTTTAGGAAAGCATACAAACCTCTATTGACTCTTTGTGGCATGGAGGTGTGTAATCAGGAACTCCTTGTGGATTTCGCTCATCGATTGTTATTGGTATCACTGCATTGTCCACCAAGAGTCGGCACAACTTGACCCCTGCTTTACCAGGTACAGGCTGCCTATACGTGTATCTGATTTCAATTCACAACAAGACAAGTGTCAACTTCCTACATCCAATTATCATATTAAAAACACGAGACCTAAAGGCTTATGCATTCCCGCAGGCTTGAAGTCACGCATTTAACACGGTCAATGAATCTGGACCTGTATTCATAGAGCCTCAGAACGGGATCAGTTTTAACTACAGATCATAATGAACAAGGTCACATGTCAGGGTGGGACCTGATCCTAGAACAGCACTGCTCATGTAAAATGCCACCGTACATAATCTCAGGGATTGTAGCAGTATTTTAAGACATTGCGCAGTAGCATGTCATTAATGTAGACCACATGCATATTTAAGGATTTTATATTTAAATAAGTGTATTTGAGCATCCTCAAATGCATAACAATTTCCAAGTGTATTATCAAATTAAGCTACAGTACTAGCACAGGCTGCTGCCTACAGACTTGAAATACTGGTCACTAATAATGCTTACATACCTTGCATTACTCATCTCGTATGTATATACTGTATTCTATACCTCTGACATTGACCATCTATTCTTAATTCCATTCCTTAGATGTGTGTATTAGGCATATGTGAAATTGTTACATATTGCTGCACCCGCAACATGTACTAAACACGTGTTGTAACCAATAAAATGTCATTTACTTGTATTTTCAAAGAGCCAAATCCTTAATTTGAACTGTGAAGGTAAATTAAATACTTCCAATAGTATTTCAACCCAGGTCTGCCTCAGCGTAATGAGATTATTAATGACATGTGTAACTCCACTACATCACCTTGTAACTAGAGTACATTGCAATTCACCAATAGTGTTTACTCACTTTGCACACACTTTCACTTCATACTCTTCCTGAACAACGCTGATCTTGTCCGTGAGGTTCATTTGGATCTCAAACTTGGGCAAAACTACAGATAAAAAGAACAGCAGTCAACTCCAGAATGTTCCAGGGTTGTGATGCATTGATTCAACATTACCAAGCATGAAAGAGAAACTCCACCTACCATACTGTTCTACCTTGAAGTTGTGGTAGATTTTCTCTTCACCAATCCACACTACAATGGTATAGGATCCTACAGGTGCTTCAGAGTTCAGGGGGTGAGAAAGCTGCAGAATGCTGCCACTGGATGTAGTGTTGACCCACTGTCCAATCCGGTTGTGATTAACATCCTGTTGGGTCATAGGAAGGGGAATGTTCAGCAGGACACAACGATGTGGAAAGTTCACAACAGTATACAGGACAAGGAGTCAGTTCTATCTGCAACATTCATCTACTGAAGGGGGCCCAGATCACAATGCTGATAGGAAGTATTTAGCTAACTCCTACAGTAGGTGGATATGAGGACCTAGCTAGCTGGGGGAGTCATAATGCTGCATTCTTTACACTAACAAGGATCTTACCTCAAGTTCCACAATGTTGTACTGTGAAGGGCAAAGACAAGAGATGGAGTTGTTAATGAAACCAATGCCAAAACAGAGGCGCATAGCTGTCTACAACTATAGGAACTAGACAGGTGATTGGCTTGGTCGCTTAACGTAAACATCACATGTAGCATTTGCAATTCAATCTCAGGAAGAGATGATCCCATTCATTCCAGTCTGACCTATATGAATGGAAGCCCCATGTCCTGGCTGGTTGAGTGCTGTACATAATACCAGACTGCTATGTCCATCACAGTATTGTGACACTTCTGCATCTTGGTTTGAAATAGTAGAGACTGACTTAAAATACTATTGTCAATCGTATATTTTCAACTCACCAGCTGATTGACGGGGCTAAAATGGGTATCCAAGGTGACGACTCTAAAATGCACTGTAAAAAGCCAATGACAAGACGAACAATAAGAATATTAGAAGCATCATTTCAGACAACTTCCTCATAATCCCAAGGTTCCCAGATTACCATCATCTTTCACCCGGTATTTCTACCGTTTCCCTCTACAATCCTCATAAGCCACGCATGACTCGTTAGAACAGACTGGGGAAGAGCATTGCCAGCAATGATAGTGTTCTTTTCTACACAATTATTGCCTGATGCATTTCACAAATCTTCCTTCAGATTTCAGTCTGACAGTACTTCATTGTAATACTGTTACAGCCTCAAATAAACAAAGGGAACATGGTGGGGTCGTGGAAAACTGTTGATATCAAAATGGGGTCAGGGGCCCAAAAAGGTCAAAGCACCGGAATAAACCATTACAGAACACGCCAACACCCAATTGTCCTGTTTCTTAGCAACCAGACTACCGGCTGTAACATTACCCGTTTGTCCTGGGTTGTAGATTGGTTTGTCCGTTTGGATGAACGTCATGGGGCTGTAGGGTTTGATCATGACCCTTCTCTCCTCTGTGGATAGAAATGTTTCCCCTCGAACCTCCACCTTAAAGTTCTGCACTTTGTCGCTCTTCACGTGAGGGGCCTGTCAGGGACGGAAACAGGGCAACACCGGTGAACTAACGGACCGATAACAAAGGACATTAAAAATGTGGTGCCGTGTGGCCCAGCTGGTAAGAGCGTGCCACTAGCAACTTCAAGGTAGAGCGTTTAACTCCTGCAGGGATCACATTATGCACTCAGCGTAATGTAAGTCTCGATAGTATATACAAGCATTCAATCAAAACCTGGTACAAATTGGAGCCTGAATCACAGAAAAGTTCTGGTAGGCCACCACTGACATTTCCCATAAAATAAGCTGGCATTGCATCACAGCTGAGCAGTACACTCTTATTGGAATGGCTCTAGATGTCCACCAGTGCTGGGCTGACCTGAAACTGGAAACAGCGGTGAAACTCTTGGTCAGAACTCTGGTGGAGAAGTCTCTTGTTCTGCCCGTCGGCCATCAGAGATACGGTCATGACCAGGGTCTCGTTGGGCTGCAGAAGGCTGGCACAAAGCTTGGCCTCTGAGCCTGCCTGGATCACTGCAGGAATGGCTACCATGTAAACCCTACAGAGAACACACCCGGCAACAGGACAATCACTACCCAATGACAGGATACCTCTAAACACAAAGCCAGGTGAAATACACAGGGGGATAAAGATCTGCAGAAAGAGTAGATGGAAAAATTGCTCTAAAAGAACATTAAACCCAGAGGAGAGAAGCAAGTCTGATCACTAAATTCTAACTTGTGAGTGCAGATTGACTTACGGTCTTAGAGTCTCTTGACAGACACAAAGCCAGTGAATGCAGGCAAAGAGTATCCATCTCCAAACCTGAAGCCCAGGAAGAACCATGACTAAAGGAGAAGAATAAACCACCGTTATGACCCAGTATTCCTACATGGAAGACCTGCCTACTGCACTGTACACAGGTTGTGTCTAGATGGGATACAGATTGTCAATTGAATTCACCTATAAGGTTAGAACTTACACAGCAGGTTAGGAGAATTAGGTTAAGGGTTGGCTAATAAAATACAATTCTACAGGGAAGGGGGTGAGAGACCAAACAATTGAATTTAAAATGCTTTCCTGGGAACTGCAAACCATATCAGAAGCATCTACCCAAGCAACACCAAACAGGCACCAACCTGGTCTCAGACCATGTCCTATCATTTTGTACGCAAAACTGAAACACTCTAGTATGATATCACATTTTATATGTATTACATTTGTGAATATCCATCATCCATTTCATATGATATGTTAAAAATGTACATTTTACAAATTCCAATTTGTTGTGGCCAACATGAGCTAGGTAGCTAACATTATCTAGGCTAAACATTAGGAGTAAAGTTAATTAGCAGGTTGGCTAACCTTAACCCTTTCAGCTAAGTAGATGAAGTTGCTTATTACCCAAAATGTTATACGTCAGTTTTATTGCCTTGAGTAGCTGTCAGTCTCCTGTAAAAATACCAAACTTACCATTTCATACAGATTTCAGTCTGGCAGATATACTTTTACTATGTTACGTATAGTCCATGAGACCAGGCTGCAGACACAGGTCGGTAAAATGGCTCAATTGCATGTAGGTTAGTGTTTAACGGCTAGACCGAGTTACAATATATCGGGCTACAAACTGGGCGCCAAACACAGATTGCAAAAGTGTGTCTAGCGTGCACTAGGAGAAAGTATTCTGTTGCTAAGACCAGATGCAAGTTTTTTTATTTAAATTGTTGTTTTGGCTATATGATTGCAACACAAGTTGCTATAGCACCTGTGACCTAGCGATACTCACCGCAGCGGGTTGTTTGTGGACTCAGTCGAACGTAAATCTCCCCGTCGGTCATGTCCCTATAAATATCCTTAGTTGCGGACTTTTTTCTAATTACTAAGCGCTCGCACCTGCTGGATATTCAGGGAGTTCGATTAGACTGAACGGCCATTTCAAATGCGCGATCATATTGTCAACAAGGCAGCATGGTGCGTACAGTAATTCAGGAACATAGGTCTACAACATGTTTTCTATCCGTCAAATGTTTGCATTTTCAAACATTGGGAAGGCAGCTGAAGCACATATGGGTTTTTTATCAAGACCAAACACTTTTAGGCCTATGCATATGGAAACTTCGAATCCTAAATCATTACTCCGCGTACTTTTGTACACTGCTGCAATTCGCTGTTTGTTTGTTACCTATGCGTAGTCACTTCGCCCCCACCTACATGATGATTACCCCAACTAGCCTGTGGACTCGGTACCGGTGCCCCCTGTATATAGCCTCGTTATTGTGTTACTTTTTATTTTAGTCTACTTGGTCAATATTTTCTTCTTCTTGAACTGCACTGTTGGTTAAGGGCTTGTAAGTCAGCATTTCACGATAAAGTCTACACTTGTTGTATTCGGCGCATGTGACAAATACAATTTGATTTGATTTGACCTACATCACTTTGTTTTGATCCGGCTTTGAAAGTGGCACCTGGCTCAGGCTCCAGGGACATCCCGGACACTCCTCCCACCGGGGTAACGCAGGACAGATAATAGAATCCCCTCCTATCACAGCTGTTAAACTCTGTAACTGTTTTAAAGTCACCATTGGCCTCATGGTAAAATCCCTGAGCAGCTTCCTTCCTCTCTGGCAACTGAGTTGGGAATGACGCCTGTATCGTTGCAGTGACTGGGTGTATCGACACACCATCCAAAGTGTAATTCATAACTTCACCATGTTGAGATATTCAATATCTGCTTTTTATTTTTACCCATCTACCAACCCATCTGCTCTACTTTGTGAGGCATTGGAAAACCTCCCTAGTTTTTGAGGTTGAATCTGTGTTTGGAAATTCACTGCTCGACTGCGGCAACTTACAGATAATTCTATGTGTGGGGTACAGAGATGAGGTAGTCATTACTGCACACAGTGAGTACATGCAACTTATGTGACTTGTTCAGCACATTTATTTAGGCTTGCGATAACAAAGAGGTTGAATACTTATTGACAAGACATTTCAGTGTTTTATTTGTAAAAAAAAATACATAAATAAAAAACAATTCCACTTTGACATTATGGGGTATTGTGGGTAGGCCAGTGACCAAACAAATCAGTGTAATCCATTTTAAATTCAGGCTGTACCATGTGGAGAAAGTCACGGGGTGTGAATACCGATGAATAAAAACCTTGACATGTCTTCTCTCCCACCCCCTCCCCTCCTCCAGACCAAGGTGAAGTACCTGAAGCAGACGTCAGTGATGCTCCAGAGGGAGTTTAGAGGGAACATCCCGAAAGTTCAGTTCGGTTGTCATCTGAGACATTCTCATCAATGATAGGATGACAAACGGTACAGTGGAAAGTCTACACATTGTTTTCAGATTCACATGGAATTGTTGTGCAATTTAAATGTTTGAATATCAAATTATTTGTGAGGGGATGAAATGTGATTTTAGCTTTTCAAATGTGGGAATTGGGTTTTCATGAGTGAATTAGGCCCGACTCAGTGGCCCGCCCACGTGAAGAGACATTGGTTATAAACTATGAAACACGCCCTCCTCTCCCTTCCTATATAAAGCCTTGAAGACAATATAACTTCCTGTTCGGGGTACATTAGGATGACGATCCGATGTCAGAAGGGTTCAGATAACTACAGAACGAAACAACCTCGGCATTAGCTTTGGTTGCGAATGGTATGAACGTTGAACTCTTACTCGCTACAGAAAAGTGATACCTCCGAGCCGTTGAGTTAGCAGCGGCCGCTGTAAACGTGGGCTCGGAGAGGACAGACAGAGTATCCGTCTACCACACAATGACGATACTACAACGTTTCCCGTTCACCACCAGAGACACTCTTCAAAGGACTCTGTTGGGCAACACGGCCTTCCATCTACCACCAACCTACTGAAGTGCAGCTCAGAGTAAAGATTTATTGCATTTTCCTTTTCCAAATGGGCGGTAATTTAGAATGTATAAGATTCTGTATTTACGATAGAGTAGCTGCCTACGGCCCGATAGACATCGCTTCTCCCTATGTTCTTCAGTCTTCCCGCTCAAACCCAGCCCCTTTCTTTTGGGTAACCAGCTGTCATATGTTCCGTCCGCTAGGGACGTTTTCCTTTATGACAATTTGTAATCAAGGTATGATTCATTCTGTGTGATGAGTTAGGCATTTAGTAAATAAATAATTAAACCCAATTTTGTATTGCTGATTCAACTTGTTAGCCAGGGTTCGTGAAGATAACGAAGAATTTACAACTTTCAGATGAGACTGAAATAAGGTGACGATTAATATTGACGGAAAATATTACTAGGTCTTTAAGAGTTTATGCAGAAGATAACTGCGCTATAATTATTATTTTGTGGTGCCCCGACTTTCTAGGGAATTACATGATTAGCTCAATCAGGTAATATTAATTACAGAGAAAGGATTTTATAGAATAGCATGTCATCACTTAATCCGGCATAGCCAGACACGACACTGTCAATCCTCGCAGCACAGCTGCCCCTCCACCCATCAAGCCTCCCCAGCCAAGAGGCCTAAAGCTGGGTCACCTCGCTCACCACACTCCTCCAATACCTCCAGGGTCAAGTTGGAGCATGGTTCTCTTGGTTTGGGGTTACCACCTTCCTCAGCCACACCGGTCAAAGAGGAACCTCTGGCTACCACCCTCTCCCCTCTGCTGCCCAGAGAAAGTCCAAAGCCAAAACCTTTTCTACATGACAGTAGAGGGTAGAATCCATAGAGACCTTGTCCCAATTCTCCTTCCTCCCAAAGTGTACACGTGTCACTTCCCTTGACTGATGTGAAATGACTGGTACTAGAGATATGGTGGTAACTCCTACTAGCCCAGTGGTATTAACTTCCTTAGCAGGGAGACCATTTTTGGACAGAATTTCTGTGCACTATTTATTTTGCTAGAATTTCTCACAACACCCAAAACGAATAACCTTCAAATCATTACATTAAAAAGAAACCAATCAATGTTCTCAATAAAATTATTTTTCAAATGATGTCAAACATGTATATTGTCCCATACAATAATGTTAATGTTGTTCCCAAAACAAAGCGACCTGACAATTTTGTTAATTTATCCTTTAACTAGGCAAGTCAGTTAAGAACAAATTCTTATTTACAATGACAGCCTAGGAACAGTGGGTTAACTGCCTTGTTCAGGGGCAGAACGACAGATTCTTGTCAGCTCAGGGATTCGATCTAGCAACCTTTGTTACTGGCCCAACACCCTAACCACTAGACTACCTACAATACCACTGATAATCCTTGCAGATATACCAGAGTGACTAAGACGTGTCGGGGTCAGAGGTCCATTTGGAATTAACAATGTGAGTAAAGCTCAGTGCCACAAGTGATTGAGTTCCCCCAGGAGACTACAGGGTGGTTTGGTGACCACTGCCTGGCAGATCTATTGTTGCGTACTGTCCAATCAAGAGGGCTCGTTAAATCTTCTGAACCAAAACATCTGGTATTGTACCGCCATCTAAAGTAGAGCGATGGCTTAGTTTGACAACCCAGAACACCTCCTTTCTTTCCCATTGTCAGGCCATAACCACTGCTTTTTAAAAAAGTACTGTTTTCACAGCATGTTTGCATACGTTTCTTTCATAGAATTTAGTGAGTCGTGTTGTCAGTAGGGCTCTATATAGTATCTGTTGGGTCATCAATTGTTCTGTTAATCTCATTGATTTGTGAGGTGTTTACCACCACATCTTGCCTTGTCCACACCATTCATCAGGAGATCACAGCCAGGACTCATGCTCTTGTAAGACATTAATGTCATTTAGTGGTAATATGTCCTGACCCATTCCCTGATGAGAACTAAAAGAACCAGGCCTCCATGTCACAGACTGAGGAACAAAAGAGATGAGAACCCAAAGTTGTGTACAATATTTACACCTTTGTACAGTTGGCGACCCTGATTAACAGCACAGATGGAAACTATACCTCCAGAGAGCTGCTCTGTTTACTGTACCCCCAATCACATTGCTTCATGAGCCCCAGGATGAACAACACTGCCTCACAATATTCACCTCAGTGACAAAATACTCCAGAAAAGGGTTCTAATGAAAAGCTTTATTTGCAGTTCCATAGTTTTACTTCAGCACTTGAAAGACGTCTCAAGGGTTGCAGGTGTGACCTCAATGGCATCTTCTTCCATCTGTCGAGGAGCAAGTACATTTAATGAATCCTTTAACAAACTGACCAGCATTTAGATTAAAGGAAGACTGGCTCCCTAAATCATTTATAGTATACGAGTCACCTAGAACTCAATTCATCACCAATAAGTCCAGATTTAAAGCAGCTCACCAGCTTGGAACCCCTACTTGCAAGGGAAGACGTATTCTGTCTCAGCCTGGTCACCTGTAACCGTAAGACAGGTTAGTCTCAGTAAATGAAAACAAGTTGACCAAATGTTCCTCAGAAGAGGGGAAAATAACATTTTGGGGAGGGTTAGTAGATCAACTTACTTGGCTGGTAGTAGTCATAGATCTTGACCACTGCTGGCTTTAGATTCTGTACTGGGAACTCCTGTATGATGTCCAGGGTGATGTGGAAAGGAAATAGTGATGTCAGCTGTTGGGAGAGAAACAAACATATGGGTCATTAAACGATCTAAGCAGAAGTTTCTGTATTTCAGCTTTGCTGACAGATACAGCAAAATAGATTATTTTTAAATGAAGCCCATTATAGAGCGCCATGTGAAACATTTCAAACTGAACGATGGTTTTCACCTCACCTCTGTCAAGTACAGTAACACATGGTCATCTTTGATATCAACACGATCCACTTGACTCGAACCCCTCAGCTGTGAAGACAAGTCATTGACATTGTACGGACAAAAAAACCTTGAGCCTTAAAAAAGGGACACCGATGAGGCAAGACCTCCATGGATAAAGGTCACACCACAACAACTCACCCTCCCCAAAGAGTCTGGATCTGGAGAAAACCCAGAGAGCATTTTCAAATCCACTATAATCATATTGGTGGTGAGCTCCTTTCCACGATATCTGAGAAAGACATGATTGACAAATGCTTGGATTGTTTTAGCCATAAAGACCAGGCTAAGCATTCCGACTGATCCAAGCAGAGGTACCAACTAGAAGGTCAATAACCTATAAACGGGTATAACGAAACTAATTCATTTGGGTCAAATCCATTCTGTAAGACACGCGCCAAGATAACACCGGCAAACGAGGTGAATACAAGACAGGTCCTTCATTCTTACCGAGACTCGAGCTTCAGCGTGACTCTGGGTCTCAAAGACTTGCTGTTGCAGTCCACCTCTGGAGTCACCTGGATACTGAGCGTTGTGCTTCTGGTAGGAGTAGGGACGTTGTAGCGGACCACCACCTGGGATAGAGAAGAGGAAGTCAGGGAAACCATCCTGTCCAAATACAAACGTTTTATGAGCCAGAAGAAACATCTTCCCTGTCATGTGTATTACAGTGCATCTTGCGCCACAGGACTGGGAGGAGAGATGTGTATTCACTGACCTGCACTGAGGCACAAGCACTGCCCTTCACTTCAACGCTGTACTTCCCTTCTGTGTCCTGCAGCGCCCTCTCCTGGTACAGAAGCTTGTTGTTTTGGTTGACATGGAAGAGGCACCGTTCCCCACTGGGAGACCGTACCGTCACTGTGCTGGCTCCGCCTCTACTGAACACCCTGGTGGAGTAGAGAGCCAGGGCCTGGAGGGCCACCACGGTGTCCTACACATACAGACCACAGGACAATCAGTTCAAAATTAAAGACACCATTTTGAAGGGTTGATTATTTTCCTCACATTGAACAGTTGCTAAAGTGACTAAATCCCAATTCCATTCATTATGATGGTTTCTAGGCTCTGTACCAGTGGAAGTGAGCCTCACCAGGTTGGACATGAAGAACACATGACCTGTGGTCTGATACAAGTCAAAGTTACAATGTTTGGGAAGTATACCTGGGTGGAGGAGAAGCCTCCGTAGGCGTTCTGCTGCCTCACCAGCCACCTGACGATGCGGGAGGCGTAGCCCAGGTCAGAGGTAGACCGAGAAGAGGCACTGAGGGACGCCAGCAGAACGTAGGAGCTGATCTCCACCTCCAGGGAGGGTAAGGTCTCCGAGGAGGACTGGGACCAGTGCAGGAGACCCCCTGAGGGTTGAGGAGCACACACACACACACACGCCAGAATAAGAACTAGCTTATTCATCCCAATACAAAGTTCTGACCTCCCCAATTCATTTCCTGCCAAATACAATTTTAATGAGCAAGTTCAAACAATATTATTTTTCTTAACAATAATTTAAAATTAATAATTTTATTGGGCCTATCTGGAGCGCCAGATGGTCTGAGTGTTTGCACTTTTGGGACTACTCCATTATCCAGGCATGCTCAATCAAGGAAAGACTGCGCTAACAGATCTCGGACCAGGATATAGCTCACCCTCTTGAAATGAGATGGTGTCGAGGTGCTGCAGAAGCCGGGCCCGTGTCTCCATGTCACCTGCCAGGGTGAAGGTGTAGGCCAGCAGAGCAGTAGCGTAGGTGTTGGACAAATCACTGGTGGAGTTCTTCAGGCAAGACAAGCTGTGGTCCACAACAGGATCCTAGAGCACAGAATGACAGCAGCACATTAAGATAAGCCAGCCTGGTCCCAGATCAGTTTGGACTGGGTTCCATTCAACTTGCTGTTCTGGGGCCTCAGGCAGTTCAAATTGTTAATTAGGGAACACTTTTTGCTGAGGAACGGGATTGTTTTTCCTTGTAAATCTTGTGCATTTTATTACGTTGCATTTGTAAAGGGTATAATTTGTGTATATGCAGAGGTCCCATGCTAAAGAGGGATGGGACTCTTAAAATAAAGCTGAAAAATCAGACAACACGAACAGATCTGGGACCAGACTAGAGAGATTCAAGCTGGAGCCTAATATCAGTAGTAACAGATCTACACCATTCAGATCTGCTTACGTAACGCCCATTCTATGTTATGTCATAGGCTACTTGCAGAGAAATGACTTCACTACATCGTAGAAGCTGTAAATGACAGTTGATGTAAGACTGATGTCATACAGGAGGCTAAATGAGTTGCCTGTAATGACGTTGTGAGAAACGGTTCCATGGAGTGAAGCTACTTACCGACACGGACATGTTGAGCTCCAGCATTGAAGCAGTGATGTAAGCAGTCAGTGTGACTTCATCCGTCACTCCACCCTAGAAAACAATGTCACACTAACTGCATCTAGCCTGTTGAAATCAAACTATGTCTGGTCTGACGAAACAACCAGTTTATTAGCAATATAAAATACCTTCATTCTGTTGTTCAAGAGCTTCCCTAAAGCTCTGAAACAGCCATGTTTGCCTTGTTGACGTTCCAACCAAGTCTTGGATTGCTCCATCGTTGCCGGGTCAACATAGATGAAAGACTGGGCTTTGCCAAAGGATCTCAAGACAAAAGCAGTCAGCCTGAAGAAAGAAATGGATTCATTTAAAAGCCCCGACATAATATCGTCACGCTCCAAGTCATGACATCACACGGCAACTGTCCAATCCATCGTCTCCATGCCAGAGATGCCATTTGATTGGTCAATGCTTCATTGAAGCCACCAGTAGGTGAAAAACAAGCCAAGTACTCACCAGGTGTTCCCCAAGCCTTGTCCAAACGTGCTGTACGCACCATCAGCATTCTTGTAGTTCAGCTGCCGTTGGTAACCTGTCGGTGGGGTTTTAGCATGAACAGTGACCAAGCGGTTGTTCCATTCCCAGAGTTGTGCCCCAATATATCAGGGCTCTCCACCCCTGTTCATGGAGAGCTACCCTCCAACCAAGTTGTAATTAACCCCATTCAGCCAGCTAATTATTAGAAGGGGAGCTAGATTAGGGTTGGAGTGAAACCCTACAGGACAGTAACAGGGTTGGAGAGTCCTGCCCTATATAAGGAATAGGGTGCTATGAGACAGTGTCTATATTCTACCATCAAATGACTTCAGTAGGAAACCATGTGTTGGGTCAGTGATGTTATGTTAAGACATTGATATCATCCGTTATGCAGCTCCATCGTTACCATGACAGCAGGGTACACCGTGGAGAAACACTTTAAAAATGGAAAACTAAATCCTCTAATTGGACAAATTCAGCCCAGTTTGTGGATTTGGTGTCTAATCAAGACAGATTTTAAAGGGACTCTCCTACCACTAGTGAGGAACTTGGTAGCCTTGTCTAGGATGGCTGGCGTGAGCTGCTTTGTGTTCCTCAGGTACTCCAGGATGTAGATATTGGGGGAGAGCAGGGCCATGTTCTGCTCCCCACACCCATACGGCATCTGCAACAGTCCATCCAGGTTGTTGAGGGCCCGACCCAGGATGTCCCCTACAGAGAAACAAGGGACTTCTGTTACAGACTGTCCTCTTCAGCAAACAGCAGCGTCACAGGCGAAGGGTTGTCTTCCCACCACTACACAGGGGTGTATTTTACCCAGAACTGAGAGGGAAATCCTAGCAGAACCATCCACCACGTTCTGGGGGAGTTGCAGTTCCACCTCCTCCGTCAGAGCTTCTCCTGTGGACACAAAGATGAGTTGAATGAAGACGATCACGTCAACCACCGTGAACATTCAACGTTGATTCATTACTGACCAGTAGGACACAGCAACCAGTTGTAGGTGTGGCTCTTCTCTGTTCCCTCAGCCTGGAGGAAGAGAGGGATTCATTTCAGAGGCAGTTACACTAGACAGTATCTGTGCAACCTAACGTTAGTTCTCCCACAGCAGTAGACTACATACCTTCACCAGCAGGCTCCGTGTGACCGTGTCAACGCGTCCTCTCTCCGGTACGTTCGCAACCCCGTTGTCACACGCAGTGTGGGACTGGACAGCCGCCGCACTAACGGACACGTTCAAAACCCCTACACACAGTACAGCGCAGGTTACACACCATCCAATACGGTGACAGTACACAACTCAGGTTGACATCCATTCTGCCGTTTGAACAGTTGAACGAAGACTAACCCAGGACAGAGGGGGCCATTGTCCAACTGAAGGTCTTTCGTCCATTGGCACACAAGCACGAGGAGTCCCGGACATCACGCAAGGGTGTGAGAGTGTAGTCAGAGGAAAGAGCTGGAGTCACAGAAACCTGCCAAAGAGGAACGCGTCGTAAGATAACACGGTACGACAAAAACAATACAACTCAAGAAACCATCCCGGTGCAGTGTCGTACCACGATGCACTTGGAGAGGTAGTTAAACACAGTGGCCTTCAGCTCAAAGTGCTCTCCCCGGATGACTGAGTAGGGCAGGGTGAGCTCCAGGAAGAAGGGCTGGAAGACCGTGAGCTCCACCAGAGGAGCCAGACCGAAGCCACTGGGGGCCAGGCAGAAGACCTCAGTCTCCCAGGTGGTGATGGTGTCTGGGACTGTCAGGGGGACATCTGCTGATCCAGACTCCCTGGAATACAGAGGTCAGAGTTCAAACAGAAAGCCACCAAGTGTCCAATAGAGAAGGACTAATTTCAACACCGTTTGTTGTTACAAATCCATTTAAGCTTTATCTAACCAGGGACACCCATTGAGGTCAAAGGGTCTTTCCTAAGAGAAAGCTGGCCTACAGTTTACAGAGGTTCAGGGTCCTAATCTACACCACTACTGTTTGGATATGATGCAAGAGCTAAGAGGGCTTTCACCAGAGGTCAGCCTCACTGTGCAGAGCACTTACCCAACTTCCACAAGGTCCCAAATCCATGTCTCAGGGAAGAATGTACGGACCGTCTGTATGGGTGGCGGAGGTGGAGCGGCAAGTCCACCAGCCACAGCCATTTCAAGTCTAGGACCTGCTGATCCAGGCCTAGCCATATGGCTGTAAGCTACTAACACAAAACATGGCCATTATTGTCAAGTTAAAATGGACTGAATGCTGTGCTTATTCTAACAAAAAGGTCATCCATAACCCAAGATTCATTAGACTTGGCAATGAGAATAAGGGTTGGTAAGGACATCTCACCATAGGAGCGATAGTACTGGTTCCCCTGGTAACTGAGGCAGGAAGGTACTCTTATATCCAGGTTAGTCGCTAGCTTCAGTCCCAGCGTCTAGAAAGAGCAGAAACAATTTATTAATAAATTCTATTAAGTTTAACAGTGTAAGATGAACACATTGTAACAGAATGGGGACTGATTCTTCCCAGAAAGAAAAGAGGCTTCAAGTTGAGAAAACAGGGCAGAAATATTTACCTGAAAAACTGCATAAGGATCATTTGTCATCTCAGACGGTCCATATGGGTGTGGTATTATGAATCTCCTTGGTCTAACACGTAAACATGCTACTGGATCTTCAAGCTCGTAGGGAATATAGGTCGTCTCCTTGACCGGTAACAAATCAAATATCTGGAAAGGGACAACGGGGAGGTGTGAAATTACCTTGTTCATTGGGGACCAAACAGAACAGACTGAAACGACTACTTGGGGAAAAACTCCATTTTGTTTTCCATTGCTAAACGTTTAGAACGTTGTCCCATCAACCCAGAACATCAATAAGGAGGTGCTTTCCAGTTACTGAGAGTCAATAGAAAGTGGGCCTCAAGCCAGAGAATGAGTCCCATCACATTTGATAAATGCTCCCCAGTGAACAGATCCACTCCATGTCTGCTGTAGTCACTGGTTGTATTCCCAGCACCACCAAAACAGTAGGTATGCTGGTACCACTGTAGTTCACTTCAGTGAGCTCCGTTACCTTGTCAGCATCCAGCCTCTTCCCTGGCTCCATGATGCCAACACTCTGGTCCACAGCACCGAGGCCACAGAGGGAACCGGGCTGGGCAGAGAGATGCAGGGTGTTCGCCTCCCCTGGGACAGCGTTGGAGGGAGAGAACTCCACCAACACCTGGCACACACATCAGATACCATTACTCCAGGTATGATACAGTCTGGAAATACTGGACACCTTTCAGAAAATCAGTCACTGGGGATATGAGACTCCTGCACACACCTTGTTCCTGAAGCATTTCTCAGTGGGGAAGTTCATGCTGTGGGCGATGACAGTCTCACTGGGTAGCATACTGTACACCAGGAGCTGAACCACCGGCGCCATCTCTGGAACCACTGCCAACGTCAAGGTGACGTCACCCTCAGCTACTGCAACGCAAGAGCAGGTCACTGTCATCGAGCACCTTCCAGAACGTTCAGAATCACATCATGAAACTCACTCACCAGGACTGTCCTGCTGCACAGTAACATTGATGTGTCCATGCTGAACTATGACCCCTCTGGATAAGGCCTGGAGGGAAAGGGAACAGTTCTCAGCAACAGAGAGGAGACGTTGCAACCTGGACTCACTCCAATTAGTATGATATGTTACGCATGTATTCATTTGTGGATGTCCATCATCCATTTTATATAGGTTGCGAATTTTCTGAATATATATATTCAACAAAGTCCAATTTGTAACATGAGCTAGGTTGGGTTACAGTGGTTGATTAGGAGTATTGGTGTAGTAAAGGAACATCCTTTGAAAGTGTGGCAGGGGCAATGTCTGAAATGATCCTGGACTAAAGGAGCGCAACTAGGAAATATGGTGCTTTTTGAGAGGCACCGTGGGTTTGCAGGTTGTTCCTGGTTCTACTCACCAGGTAGAGGACAGCCACAGAGCCCTTTGGGACAGTCTCCCCTACGATGGCATAGCGGATGGTGATTGACACCGCCTGCCCACATGCCAGTGGTTTCTCCACCTTCTGAATAGCCAGGGAGCTGGACGGTTTACTGTCAGGGGCAGCGGGCTGGATCAGTGAGAGTAGGTGTTGCCCTCTGTTGAAATAGGGGACCCTGTATCCTGGGAACTCTGCTTGTGGGGTGTCGCTCACCTGGAAAGGAACAAAAGGGAGAGTCTAACTGAAGGCCCAATCCTAAATCACCCCCTAGACCGTGTCCTATATACAGTGGGGATCTGAGAGGATGACAGGAAGCAATATGGTAACAGATCCAACTTACTTCCCCCTAGCCCATCCTGGTCATAGCATGTTAGGGTCATGACCTTAGGGCAGCGTTTCCCCTACTGTCCTGGGGACCCCAAGCGGTCTGATTCAAATAATCAAATCTTAAGGAAGAGTTCATTATTTGACTTCAGCTGTGTGGGCAAGAAACTAAACATGCACCCCTTACGGTCTCCAGGACACTGGCATGGAGTATAAAGTCTGTCAAACCTAGAAGGAATCATACTTACTACGAGGTTAATATTCTCTTTGGGCAGACTGGTTGTGTTGACGGAGAACCTGGCAATACCACGACTGTCCGTGGTTAGGTTCTGTAGTCGTAGATATGAGGACCAGCCTTTCTCCTCAAACAGGTAGACTAACATGTCAGAGATGGGTGTGTTGTTAAAGCGAACAGCATTTATCTGAGGAAAAGGTGTTGTATGAATGAAGTGACACTACATACGTCATCATTACCTACCACATACTGCTAGTTCAGGAAGCAGGACAAACTAGCTTCCACAATGCAACAGGAACACCATTTGGACTTACCTTGCCTTCGATAATTGATCCATGCTCATAGATTTGGGGCGTGTCAACAAATGTGAATTCACCAATCACATAGGAGAGCTCAATGCGTTTTTCCTCTGACAGTGTCACACCTGTCAAATGAAAACAGGATGGTATATTTCACAATTACCAGTACCAACACCATGCAGAAACTGAACTGCAGTGCAGCTTAAACAGAAAATTAAAACCAGAAAACAGCATTATATAAAACCCTGCTGCAGCACCAACGGTCATAAAGCTCTTTCTTCCCAACGCAGAGGAACCCAAACTCAGTCCTGGACCCCCCCCCCCCCTGGGTGCACCTTGTAGTTTCCTGCACTACAGCTGATTCTAATCAAAACTACACTATGAGACGGTTATTTCAGTCAGCTGTGTAGCGCTCGGGCAGAAACCAAAACCCAGGGGGAACCCCAGGACAGTTAGGGAAACCCTGATCTAATGAAACAGGCAATAGTTACGTCGCCATCAGCTGAAGTGAAATGAAGGGTTTGTATTGAGGAAACGACATGATGCATCTCATAAAGGACTCGCCTGTCCCCTCCTCCTGTACTTCTGCATGGAAACTATACACGTCTCCCAGCAATTTCTCTCCTGCATTCTTTGTGAAAATGGCCATGTTGAAGACATAAGAAGCACAGCCAGTATGGTCCATCTAGGAAAAGCAAGCAGAACCACACAAATAGATTTAAATCCCATTCAAAATGTAATATGTTGGTAAAAACAGCACTACTAGTTTTAGGAAAGCATACAAACCTCTATTGACTCTTTGTGGCATGGAGGTGTGTAATCAGGAACTCCTTGTGGATTTCGCTCATCGATTGTTATTGGTATCACTGCATTGTCCACCAAGAGTCGGCACAACTTGACCCCTGCTTTACCAGGTACAGGCTGCCTATACGTGTATCTGATTTCAATTCACAACAAGACAAGTGTCAACTTCCTACATCCAATTATCATATTAAAAACACGAGACCTAAAGGCTTATGCATTCCCGCAGGCTTGAAGTCACGCATTTAACACGGTCAATGAATCTGGACCTGTATTCATAGAGCCTCAGAACGGGATCAGTTTTAACTACAGATCATAATGAACAAGGTCACATGTCAGGGTGGGACCTGATCCTAGAACAGCACTGCTCATGTAAAATGCCACCGTACATAATCTCAGGGATTGTAGCAGTATTTTAAGACATTGCGCAGTAGCATGTCATTAATGTAGACCACATGCATATTTAAGGATTTTATATTTAAATAAGTGTATTTGAGCATCCTCAAATGCATAACAATTTCCAAGTGTATTATCAAATTAAGCTACAGTACTAGCACAGGCTGCTGCCTACAGACTTGAAATACTGGTCACTAATAATGCTTACATACCTTGCATTACTCATCTCGTATGTATATACTGTATTCTATACCTCTGACATTGACCATCTATTCTTAATTCCATTCCTTAGATGTGTGTATTAGGCATATGTGAAATTGTTACATATTGCTGCACCCGCAACATGTACTAAACACGTGTTGTAACCAATAAAATGTCATTTACTTGTATTTTCAAAGAGCCAAATCCTTAATTTGAACTGTGAAGGTAAATTAAATACTTCCAATAGTATTTCAACCCAGGTCTGCCTCAGCGTAATGAGATTATTAATGACATGTGTAACTCCACTACATCACCTTGTAACTAGAGTACATTGCAATTCACCAATAGTGTTTACTCACTTTGCACACACTTTCACTTCATACTCTTCCTGAACAACGCTGATCTTGTCCGTGAGGTTCATTTGGATCTCAAACTTGGGCAAAACTACAGATAAAAAGAACAGCAGTCAACTCCAGAATGTTCCAGGGTTGTGATGCATTGATTCAACATTACCAAGCATGAAAGAGAAACTCCACCTACCATACTGTTCTACCTTGAAGTTGTGGTAGATTTTCTCTTCACCAATCCACACTACAATGGTATAGGATCCTACAGGTGCTTCAGAGTTCAGGGGGTGAGAAAGCTGCAGAATGCTGCCACTGGATGTAGTGTTGACCCACTGTCCAATCCGGTTGTGATTAACATCCTGTTGGGTCATAGGAAGGGGAATGTTCAGCAGGACACAACGATGTGGAAAGTTCACAACAGTATACAGGACAAGGAGTCAGTTCTATCTGCAACATTCATCTACTGAAGGGGGCCCAGATCACAATGCTGATAGGAAGTATTTAGCTAACTCCTACAGTAGGTGGATATGAGGACCTAGCTAGCTGGGGGAGTCATAATGCTGCATTCTTTACACTAACAAGGATCTTACCTCAAGTTCCACAATGTTGTACTGTGAAGGGCAAAGACAAGAGATGGAGTTGTTAATGAAACCAATGCCAAAACAGAGGCGCATAGCTGTCTACAACTATAGGAACTAGACAGGTGATTGGCTTGGTCGCTTAACGTAAACATCACATGTAGCATTTGCAATTCAATCTCAGGAAGAGATGATCCCATTCATTCCAGTCTGACCTATATGAATGGAAGCCCCATGTCCTGGCTGGTTGAGTGCTGTACATAATACCAGACTGCTATGTCCATCACAGTATTGTGACACTTCTGCATCTTGGTTTGAAATAGTAGAGACTGACTTAAAATACTATTGTCAATCGTATATTTTCAACTCACCAGCTGATTGACGGGGCTAAAATGGGTATCCAAGGTGACGACTCTAAAATGCACTGTAAAAAGCCAATGACAAGACGAACAATAAGAATATTAGAAGCATCATTTCAGACAACTTCCTCATAATCCCAAGGTTCCCAGATTACCATCATCTTTCACCCGGTATTTCTACCGTTTCCCTCTACAATCCTCATAAGCCACGCATGACTCGTTAGAACAGACTGGGGAAGAGCATTGCCAGCAATGATAGTGTTCTTTTCTACACAATTATTGCCTGATGCATTTCACAAATCTTCCTTCAGATTTCAGTCTGACAGTACTTCATTGTAATACTGTTACAGCCTCAAATAAACAAAGGGAACATGGTGGGGTCGTGGAAAACTGTTGATATCAAAATGGGGTCAGGGGCCCAAAAAGGTCAAAGCACCGGAATAAACCATTACAGAACACGCCAACACCCAATTGTCCTGTTTCTTAGCAACCAGACTACCGGCTGTAACATTACCCGTTTGTCCTGGGTTGTAGATTGGTTTGTCCGTTTGGATGAACGTCATGGGGCTGTAGGGTTTGATCATGACCCTTCTCTCCTCTGTGGATAGAAATGTTTCCCCTCGAACCTCCACCTTAAAGTTCTGCACTTTGTCGCTCTTCACGTGAGGGGCCTGTCAGGGACGGAAACAGGGCAACACCGGTGAACTAACGGACCGATAACAAAGGACATTAAAAATGTGGTGCCGTGTGGCCCAGCTGGTAAGAGCGTGCCACTAGCAACTTCAAGGTAGAGCGTTTAACTCCTGCAGGGATCACATTATGCACTCAGCGTAATGTAAGTCTCGATAGTATATACAAGCATTCAATCAAAACCTGGTACAAATTGGAGCCTGAATCACAGAAAAGTTCTGGTAGGCCACCACTGACATTTCCCATAAAATAAGCTGGCATTGCATCACAGCTGAGCAGTACACTCTTATTGGAATGGCTCTAGATGTCCACCAGTGCTGGGCTGACCTGAAACTGGAAACAGCGGTGAAACTCTTGGTCAGAACTCTGGTGGAGAAGTCTCTTGTTCTGCCCGTCGGCCATCAGAGATACGGTCATGACCAGGGTCTCGTTGGGCTGCAGAAGGCTGGCACAAAGCTTGGCCTCTGAGCCTGCCTGGATCACTGCAGGAATGGCTACCATGTAAACCCTACAGAGAACACACCCGGCAACAGGACAATCACTACCCAATGACAGGATACCTCTAAACACAAAGCCAGGTGAAATACACAGGGGGATAAAGATCTGCAGAAAGAGTAGATGGAAAAATTGCTCTAAAAGAACATTAAACCCAGAGGAGAGAAGCAAGTCTGATCACTAAATTCTAACTTGTGAGTGCAGATTGACTTACGGTCTTAGAGTCTCTTGACAGACACAAAGCCAGTGAATGCAGGCAAAGAGTATCCATCTCCAAACCTGAAGCCCAGGAAGAACCATGACTAAAGGAGAAGAATAAACCACCGTTATGACCCAGTATTCCTACATGGAAGACCTGCCTACTGCACTGTACACAGGTTGTGTCTAGATGGGATACAGATTGTCAATTGAATTCACCTATAAGGTTAGAACTTACACAGCAGGTTAGGAGAATTAGGTTAAGGGTTGGCTAATAAAATACAATTCTACAGGGAAGGGGGTGAGAGACCAAACAATTGAATTTAAAATGCTTTCCTGGGAACTGCAAACCATATCAGAAGCATCTACCCAAGCAACACCAAACAGGCACCAACCTGGTCTCAGACCATGTCCTATCATTTTGTACGCAAAACTGAAACACTCTAGTATGATATCACATTTTATATGTATTACATTTGTGAATATCCATCATCCATTTCATATGATATGTTAAAAATGTACATTTTACAAATTCCAATTTGTTGTGGCCAACATGAGCTAGGTAGCTAACATTATCTAGGCTAAACATTAGGAGTAAAGTTAATTAGCAGGTTGGCTAACCTTAACCCTTTCAGCTAAGTAGATGAAGTTGCTTATTACCCAAAATGTTATACGTCAGTTTTATTGCCTTGAGTAGCTGTCAGTCTCCTGTAAAAATACCAAACTTACCATTTCATACAGATTTCAGTCTGGCAGATATACTTTTACTATGTTACGTATAGTCCATGAGACCAGGCTGCAGACACAGGTCGGTAAAATGGCTCAATTGCATGTAGGTTAGTGTTTAACGGCTAGACCGAGTTACAATATATCGGGCTACAAACTGGGCGCCAAACACAGATTGCAAAAGTGTGTCTAGCGTGCACTAGGAGAAAGTATTCTGTTGCTAAGACCAGATGCAAGTTTTTTTATTTAAATTGTTGTTTTGGCTATATGATTGCAACACAAGTTGCTATAGCACCTGTGACCTAGGCATACTCACCGCAGCGGGTTGTTTGTGGACTCAGTCGAACGTAAATCTCCCCGTCGGTCATGTCCCTATAAATATCCTTAGTTGCGGACTTTTTTCTAATTACTAAGCGCTCGCACCTGCTGGATATTCAGGGAGTTCGATTAGACTGAACGGCCATTTCAAATGCGCGATCATATTGTCAACAAGGCAGCATGGTGCGTACAGTAATTCAGGAACATAGGTCTACAACATGTTTTCTATCCGTCAAATGTTTGCATTTTCAAACATTGGGAAGGCAGCTGAAGCACATATGGGTTTTTTATCAAGACCAAACACTTTTAGGCCTATGCATATGGAAACTTCGAATCCTAAATCATTACTCCGCGTACTTTTGTACACTGCTGCAATTCGCTGTTTGTTTGTTACCTATGCGTAGTCACTTCGCCCCCACCTACATGATGATTACCCCAACTAGCCTGTGGACTCGGTACCGGTGCCCCCTGTATATAGCCTCGTTATTGTGTTACTTTTTATTTTAGTCTACTTGGTCAATATTTTCTTCTTCTTGAACTGCACTGTTGGTTAAGGGCTTGTAAGTCAGCATTTCACGATAAAGTCTACACTTGTTGTATTCGGCGCATGTGACAAATACAATTTGATTTGATTTGACCTACATCACTTTGTTTTGATCCGGCTTTGAAAGTGGCACCTGGCTCAGGCTCCAGGGACATCCCGGACACTCCTCCCACCGGGGTAACGCAGGACAGATAATAGAATCCCCTCCTATCACAGCTGTTAAACTCTGTAACTGTTTTAAAGTCACCATTGGCCTCATGGTAAAATCCCTGAGCAGCTTCCTTCCTCTCTGGCAACTGAGTTGGGAATGACGCCTGTATCGTTGCAGTGACTGGGTGTATCGACACACCATCCAAAGTGTAATTCATAACTTCACCATGTTGAGATATTCAATATCTGCTTTTTATTTTTACCCATCTACCAACCCATCTGCTCTACTTTGTGAGGCATTGGAAAACCTCCCTAGTTTTTGAGGTTGAATCTGTGTTTGGAAATTCACTGCTCGACTGCGGCAACTTACAGATAATTCTATGTGTGGGGTACAGAGATGAGGTAGTCATTACTGCACACAGTGAGTACATGCAACTTATGTGACTTGTTCAGCACATTTATTTAGGCTTGCGATAACAAAGAGGTTGAATACTTATTGACAAGACATTTCAGTGTTTTATTTGTAAAAAAAAATACATAAATAAAAAACAATTCCACTTTGACATTATGGGGTATTGTGGGTAGGCCAGTGACCAAACAAATCAGTGTAATCCATTTTAAATTCAGGCTGTACCATGTGGAGAAAGTCACGGGGTGTGAATACACGGGGTGTGAATAAAAACCTTGACATGTCTTCTCTCCCACCCCCTCCCCTCCTCCAGACCAAGGTGAAGTACCTGAAGCAGACGTCAGTGATGCTCCAGAGGGAGTTTAGAGGGAACATCCCTAAAGTTCAGTTCGGTTGTCATCTGAGACATTCTCATCAATGATAGGATGACAAACGGTACAGTGGAAAGTCTACACATTGTTTTCAGATTCACATGGAATTGTTGTGCAATTTAAATGTTTGAATATCAAATTATTTGTGAGGGGATGAAATGTGATTTTAGCTTTTCAAATGTGGGAATTGGGTTTTCATGAGTGAATTAGGCCCGACTCAGTGGCCCGCCCACGTGAAGAGACATTGGTTATAAACTATGAAACACGCCCTCCTCTCCCTTCCTATATAAAGCCTTGACGACAATATAACTTCCTGTTCGGGGTACATTAGGATGACGATCCGATGTCAGAAGGGTTCAGATAACTACAGAACGAAACAACCTCGGCATTAGCTTTGGTTGCGAATGGTATGAACGTTGAACTCTTACTCGCTACAGAAAAGTGATACCTCCGAGCCGTTGAGTTAGCAGCGGCCGCTGTAAACGTGGGCTCGGAGAGGACAGACAGAGTATCCGTCTACCACACAATGACGATACTACAACGTTTCCCGTTCACCACCAGAGACACTCTTCAAAGGACTCTGTTGGGCAACACGGCCTTCCATCTACCACCAACCTACTGAAGTGCAGCTCAGAGTAAAGATTTATTGCATTTTCCTTTTCCAAATGGGCGGTAATTTAGAATGTATAAGATTCTGTATTTACGATAGAGTAGCTGCCTACGGCCCGATAGACATCGCTTCTCCCTATGTTCTTCAGTCTTCCCGCTCAAACCCAGCCCCTTTCTTTTGGGTAACCAGCTGTCATATGTTCCGTCCGCTAGGGACGTTTTCCTTTATGACAATTTGTAATCAAGGTATGATTCATTCTGTGTGATGAGTTAGGCATTTAGTAAATAAATAATTAAACCCAATTTTGTATTGCTGATTCAACTTGTTAGCCAGGGTTCGTGAAGAATTTACAACTTTCAGATGAGACTGAAATAAGGTGACGATTAATATTGACGGAAAATATTACTAGGTCTTTAAGAGTTTATGCAGAAGATAACTGCGCTATAATTATTATTTTGTGGTGCCCCGACTTTCTAGGGAATTACATGATTAGCTCAATCAGGTAATATTAATTACAGAGAAAGGATTTTATAGAATAGCATGTCATCACTTAATCCGGCATAGCCAGACACGACACTGTCAATCCTCGCAGCACAGCTGCCCCTCCACCCATCAAGCCTCCCCAGCCAAGAGGCCTAAAGCTGGGTCACCTCGCTCACCACACTCCTCCAATACCTCCAGGGTCAAGTTGGAGCATGGTTCTCTTGGTTTGGGGTTACCACCTTCCTCAGCCACACCGGTCAAAGAGGAACCTCTGGCTACCACCCTCTCCCCTCTGCTGCCCAGAGAAAGTCCAAAGCCAAAACCTTTTCTACATGACAGTAGAGGGTAGAATCCATAGAGACCTTGTCCCAATTCTCCTTCCTCCCAAAGTGTACACGTGTCACTTCCCTTGACTGATGTGAAATGACTGGTACTAGAGATATGGTGGTAACTCCTACTAGCCCAGTGGTATTAACTTCCTTAGCAGGGAGACCATTTTTGGACAGAATTTCTGTGCACTATTTATTTTGCTAGAATTTCTCACAACACCCAAAACGAATAACCTTCAAATCATTACATTAAAAAGAAACCAATCAATGTTCTCAATAAAATTATTTTTCAAATGATGTCAAACATGTATATTGTCCCATACAATAATGTTAATGTTGTTCCCAAAACAAAGCGACCTGACAATTTTGTTAATTTATCCTTTAACTAGGCAAGTCAGTTAAGAACAAATTCTTATTTACAATGACAGCCTAGGAACAGTGGGTTAACTGCCTTGTTCAGGGGCAGAACGACAGATTCTTGTCAGCTCAGGGATTCGATCTAGCAACCTTTGTTACTGGCCCAACACCCTAACCACTAGACTACCTACAATACCACTGATAATCCTTGCAGATATACCAGAGTGACTAAGACGTGTCGGGGTCAGAGGTCCATTTGGAATTAACAATGTGAGTAAAGCTCAGTGCCACAAGTGATTGAGTTCCCCCAGGAGACTACAGGGTGGTTTGGTGACCACTGCCTGGCAGATCTATTGTTGCGTACTGTCCAATCAAGAGGGCTCGTTAAATCTTCTGAACCAAAACATCTGGTATTGTACCGCCATCTAAAGTAGAGCGATGGCTTAGTTTGACAACCCAGAACACCTCCTTTCTTTCCCATTGTCAGGCCATAACCACTGCTTTTTAAAAAAGTACTGTTTTCACAGCATGTTTGCATACGTTTCTTTCATAGAATTTAGTGAGTCGTGTTGTCAGTAGGGCTCTATATAGTATCTGTTGGGTCATCAATTGTTCTGTTAATCTCATTGATTTGTGAGGTGTTTACCACCACATCTTGCCTTGTCCACACCATTCATCAGGAGATCACAGCCAGGACTCATGCTCTTGTAAGACATTAATGTCATTTAGTGGTAATATGTCCTGACCCATTCCCTGATGAGAACTAAAAGAACCAGGCCTCCATGTCACAGACTGAGGAACAAAAGAGATGAGAACCCAAAGTTGTGTACAATATTTACACCTTTGTACAGTTGGCGACCCTGATTAACAGCACAGATGGAAACTATACCTCCAGAGAGCTGCTCTGTTTACTGTACCCCCAATCACATTGCTTCATGAGCCCCAGGATGAACAACACTGCCTCACAATATTCACCTCAGTGACAAAATACTCCAGAAAAGGGTTCTAATGAAAAGCTTTATTTGCAGTTCCATAGTTTTACTTCAGCACTTGAAAGACGTCTCAAGGGTTGCAGGTGTGACCTCAATGGCATCTTCTTCCATCTGTCGAGGAGCAAGTACATTTAATGAATCCTTTAACAAACTGACCAGCATTTAGATTAAAGGAAGACTGGCTCCCTAAATCATTTATAGTATACGAGTCACCTAGAACTCAATTCATCACCAATAAGTCCAGATTTAAAGCAGCTCACCAGCTTGGAACCCCTACTTGCAAGGGAAGACGTATTCTGTCTCAGCCTGGTCACCTGTAACCGTAAGACAGGTTAGTCTCAGTAAATGAAAACAAGTTGACCAAATGTTCCTCAGAAGAGGGGAAAATAACATTTTGGGGAGGGTTAGTAGATCAACTTACTTGGCTGGTAGTAGTCATAGATCTTGACCACTGCTGGCTTTAGATTCTGTACTGGGAACTCCTGTATGATGTCCAGGGTGATGTGGAAAGGAAATAGTGATGTCAGCTGTTGGGAGAGAAACAAACATATGGGTCATTAAACGATCTAAGCAGAAGTTTCTGTATTTCAGCTTTGCTGACAGATACAGCAAAATAGATTATTTTTAAATGAAGCCCATTATAGAGCGCCATGTGAAACATTTCAAACTGAACGATGGTTTTCACCTCACCTCTGTCAAGTACAGTAACACATGGTCATCTTTGATATCAACACGATCCACTTGACTCGAACCCCTCAGCTGTGAAGACAAGTCATTGACATTGTACGGACAAAAAAACCCTTGAGCCTTAAAAAAGGGACACCGATGAGGCAAGACCTCCATGGATAAAGGTCACACCACAACAACTCACCCTCCCCAAAGAGTCTGGATCTGGAGAAAACCCAGAGAGCATTTTCAAATCCACTATAATCATATTGGTGGTGAGCTCCTTTCCACGATATCTGAGAAAGACATGATTGACAAATGCTTGGATTGTTTTAGCCATAAAGACCAGGCTAAGCATTCCGACTGATCCAAGCAGAGGTACCAACTAGAACAGGGGTGTCAAACTCAAATACCCAGTGGGCCAAAATGTAAAACCTGAACAAAGTCGCGGGCCAACATTGAACAAATGAACCTTTTAATATGGACCCAAACAAGTTTTGCTTTAACATTGAATATGGAACAAGCATCGCTTATTACCATACAATATATAATTTAATAGTGGAGACATGCAAAATCGAATTTCAAATGAAAAAACACATCAATGGCATTCATTTATTAAATAAATAAAATTTAAATAAAAATCGTATGCCTCTTTTCTATTTGCAGCCTTCTGATTTAAATACCAAAATAAACTTTTTCCAGATGCGTCGCAGCTCTCATCCACAGCGAGGGAGAACGCAACGAAATATTTTCCCTTTTCCATCAGCTGGTCATACAGATTGGTGGCAAGATCACATGTGCGATCAGCTACTGTGTTCCTGCTCAGGCTCACGTTTGAAAATGCTTGCTTTTTCTCTGGGCATACGAGGTCACAAACTTTCATCATGCACTTTTTCACGAACTCTCCCTCATTAAAGGGCCGGGCTGATTTTGCGATCTCTGCTGCCACTATATAACTAGCCTTTACAGCAGCCTCACTTTGTGATGTGGCTTTTTTGAACATAATCTGTTGTGAAACCAAACTTCTTTTCATCTCCTCTACTTTCTGGCTCCTTTGAGTCATGTCCATGTCCTTGTATTTGTCATGGTGTTTCGTTTCATAGTGTCGTCTAATGTTGTACTCCTTACTTACAGCCACGTTGACTCTACAAACAAGACAAACAGGTTTGTCTTTTACATATGTAAACAGATATTCTGCCTCCCACTTGTCCAGAAAGCTCCTGTTTTCTGCCTTTCTTTTCGCCATTTTTGGGAAGGGATAGCGCGCTGACAGTTGTAGCGTCTATGTTGCTATGACTACTGTCACAGAGGAGAGGGCGTTTCTGAGTCCTGTCCTGATTGGCGCGCGAAAACAACAGCAGAGCATTATGGGATTCGTAGTATTAGCGGTGAATGCGCTGTATAATACCGGCGGGCCAGCTCTAGTAGTAATTTGGTATTGTCTCGCGGGCCAAATATAATTACCCCACGGGCCAAATTTGGCCCGCGGGCCAGAGTTTGACACCCATGAACTAGAAGGTCAATAACCTATAAACGGGTATAACGAAACTAATTCATTTGGGTCAAATCCATTCTGTAAGACACGCGCCAAGATAACACCGGCAAACGAGGTGAATACAAGACAGGTCCTTCATTCTTACCGAGACTCGAGCTTCAGCGTGACTCTGGGTCTCAAAGACTTGCTGTTGCAGTCCACCTCTGGAGTCACCTGGATACTGAGCGTTGTGCTTCTGGTAGGAGTAGGGACGTTGTAGCGGACCACCACCTGGGATAGAGAAGAGGAAGTCAGGGAAACCATCCTGTCCAAATACAAACGTTTTATGAGCCAGAAGAAACATCTTCCCTGTCATGTGTATTACAGTGCATCTTGCGCCACAGGACTGGGAGGAGAGATGTGTATTCACTGACCTGCACTGAGGCACAAGCACTGCCCTTCACTTCAACGCTGTACTTCCCTTCTGTGTCCTGCAGCGCCCTCTCCTGGTACAGAAGCTTGTTGTTTTGGTTGACATGGAAGAGGCACCGTTCCCCACTGGGAGACCGTACCGTCACTGTGCTGGCTCCGCCTCTACTGAACACCCTGGTGGAGTAGAGAGCCAGGGCCTGGAGGGCCACCACGGTGTCCTACACATACAGACCACAGGACAATCAGTTCAAAATTAAAGACACCATTTTGAAGGGTTGATTATTTTCCTCACATTGAACAGTTGCTAAAGTGACTAAATCCCAATTCCATTCATTATGATGGTTTCTAGGCTCTGTACCAGTGGAAGTGAGCCTCACCAGGTTGGACATGAAGAACACATGACCTGTGGTCTGATACAAGTCAAAGTTACAATGTTTGGGAAGTATACCTGGGTGGAGGAGAAGCCTCCGTAGGCGTTCTGCTGCCTCACCAGCCACCTGACGATGCGGGAGGCGTAGCCCAGGTCAGAGGTAGACCGAGAAGAGGCACTGAGGGACGCCAGCAGAACGTAGGAGCTGATCTCCACCTCCAGGGAGGGTAAGGTCTCCGAGGAGGACTGGGACCAGTGCAGGAGACCCCCTGAGGGTTGAGGAGCACACACACACACACACGCCAGAATAAGAACTAGCTTATTCATCCCAATACAAAGTTCTGACCTCCCCAATTCATTTCCTGCCAAATACAATTTTAATGAGCAAGTTCAAACAATATTATTTTTCTTAACAATAATTTAAAATTAATAATTTTATTGGGCCTATCTGGAGCGCCAGATGGTCTGAGTGTTTGCACTTTTGGGACTACTCCATTATCCAGGCATGCTCAATCAAGGAAAGACTGCGCTAACAGATCTCGGACCAGGATATAGCTCACCCTCTTGAAATGAGATGGTGTCGAGGTGCTGCAGAAGCCGGGCCCGTGTCTCCATGTCACCTGCCAGGGTGAAGGTGTAGGCCAGCAGAGCAGTAGCGTAGGTGTTGGACAAATCACTGGTGGAGTTCTTCAGGCAAGACAAGCTGTGGTCCACAACAGGATCCTAGAGCACAGAATGACAGCAGCACATTAAGATAAGCCAGCCTGGTCCCAGATCAGTTTGGACTGGGTTCCATTCAACTTGCTGTTCTGGGGCCTCAGGCAGTTCAAATTGTTAATTAGGGAACACTTTTTGCTGAGGAACGGGATTGTTTTTCCTTGTAAATCTTGTGCATTTTATTACGTTGCATTTGTAAAGGGTATAATTTGTGTATATGCAGAGGTCCCATGCTAAAGAGGGATGGGACTCTTAAAATAAAGCTGAAAAATCAGACAACACGAACAGATCTGGGACCAGACTAGAGAGATTCAAGCTGGAGCCTAATATCAGTAGTAACAGATCTACACCATTCAGATCTGCTTACGTAACGCCCATTCTATGTTATGTCATAGGCTACTTGCAGAGAAATGACTTCACTACATCGTAGAAGCTGTAAATGACAGTTGATGTAAGACTGATGTCATACAGGAGGCTAAATGAGTTGCCTGTAATGACGTTGTGAGAAACGGTTCCATGGAGTGAAGCTACTTACCGACACGGACATGTTGAGCTCCAGCATTGAAGCAGTGATGTAAGCAGTCAGTGTGACTTCATCCGTCACTCCACCCTAGAAAACAATGTCACACTAACTGCATCTAGCCTGTTGAAATCAAACTATGTCTGGTCTGACGAAACAACCAGTTTATTAGCAATATAAAATACCTTCATTCTGTTGTTCAAGAGCTTCCCTAAAGCTCTGAAACAGCCATGTTTGCCTTGTTGACGTTCCAACCAAGTCTTGGATTGCTCCATCGTTGCCGGGTCAACATAGATGAAAGACTGGGCTTTGCCAAAGGATCTCAAGACAAAAGCAGTCAGCCTGAAGAAAGAAATGGATTCATTTAAAAGCCCCGACATAATATCGTCACGCTCCAAGTCATGACATCACACGGCAACTGTCCAATCCATCGTCTCCATGCCAGAGATGCCATTTGATTGGTCAATGCTTCATTGAAGCCACCAGTAGGTGAAAAACAAGCCAAGTACTCACCAGGTGTTCCCCAAGCCTTGTCCAAACGTGCTGTACGCACCATCAGCATTCTTGTAGTTCAGCTGCCGTTGGTAACCTGTCGGTGGGGTTTTAGCATGAACAGTGACCAAGCGGTTGTTCCATTCCCAGAGTTGTGCCCCAATATATCAGGGCTCTCCACCCCTGTTCATGGAGAGCTACCCTCCAACCAAGTTGTAATTAACCCCATTCAGCCAGCTAATTATTAGAAGGGGAGCTAGATTAGGGTTGGAGTGAAACCCTACAGGACAGTAACAGGGTTGGAGAGTCCTGCCCTATATAAGGAATAGGGTGCTATGAGACAGTGTCTATATTCTACCATCAAATGACTTCAGTAGGAAACCATGTGTTGGGTCAGTGATGTTATGTTAAGACATTGATATCATCCGTTATGCAGCTCCATCGTTACCATGACAGCAGGGTACACCGTGGAGAAACACTTTAAAAATGGAAAACTAAATCCTCTAATTGGACAAATTCAGCCCAGTTTGTGGATTTGGTGTCTAATCAAGACAGATTTTAAAGGGACTCTCCTACCACTAGTGAGGAACTTGGTAGCCTTGTCTAGGATGGCTGGCGTGAGCTGCTTTGTGTTCCTCAGGTACTCCAGGATGTAGATATTGGGGGAGAGCAGGGCCATGTTCTGCTCCCCACACCCATACGGCATCTGCAACAGTCCATCCAGGTTGTTGAGGGCCCGACCCAGGATGTCCCCTACAGAGAAACAAGGGACTTCTGTTACAGACTGTCCTCTTCAGCAAACAGCAGCGTCACAGGCGAAGGGTTGTCTTCCCACCACTACACAGGGGTGTATTTTACCCAGAACTGAGAGGGAAATCCTAGCAGAACCATCCACCACGTTCTGGGGGAGTTGCAGTTCCACCTCCTCCGTCAGAGCTTCTCCTGTGGACACAAAGATGAGTTGAATGAAGACGATCACGTCAACATTCAACGTTGATTCATTACTGACCAGTAGGACACAGCAACCAGTTGTAGGTGTGGCTCTTCTCTGTTCCCTCAGCCTGGAGGAAGAGAGGGATTCATTTCAGAGGCAGTTACACTAGACAGTATCTGTGCAACCTAACGTTAGTTCTCCCACAGCAGTAGACTACATACCTTCACCAGCAGGCTCCGTGTGACCGTGTCAACGCGTCCTCTCTCCGGTACGTTCGCAACCCCGTTGTCACACGCAGTGTGGGACTGGACAGCCGCCGCACTAACGGACACGTTCAAAACCCCTACACACAGTACAGCGCAGGTTACACACCATCCAATACGGTGACAGTACACAACTCAGGTTGACATCCATTCTGCCGTTTGAACAGTTGAACGAAGACTAACCCAGGACAGAGGGGGCCATTGTCCAACTGAAGGTCTTTCGTCCATTGGCACACAAGCACGAGGAGTCCCGGACATCACGCAAGGGTGTGAGAGTGTAGTCAGAGGAAAGAGCTGGAGTCACAGAAACCTGCCAAAGAGGAACGCGTCGTAAGATAACACGGTACGACAAAAACAATACAACTCAAGAAACCATCCCGGTGCAGTGTCGTACCACGATGCACTTGGAGAGGTAGTTAAACACAGTGGCCTTCAGCTCAAAGTGCTCTCCCCGGATGACTGAGTAGGGCAGGGTGAGCTCCAGGAAGAAGGGCTGGAAGACCGTGAGCTCCACCAGAGGAGCCAGACCGAAGCCACTGGGGGCCAGGCAGAAGACCTCAGTCTCCCAGGTGGTGATGGTGTCTGGGACTGTCAGGGGGACATCTGCTGATCCAGACTCCCTGGAATACAGAGGTCAGAGTTCAAACAGAAAGCCACCAAGTGTCCAATAGAGAAGGACTAATTTCAACACCGTTTGTTGTTACAAATCCATTTAAGCTTTATCTAACCAGGGACACCCATTGAGGTCAAAGGGTCTTTCCTAAGAGAAAGCTGGCCTACAGTTTACAGAGGTTCAGGGTCCTAATCTACACCACTACTGTTTGGATATGATGCAAGAGCTAAGAGGGCTTTCACCAGAGGTCAGCCTCACTGTGCAGAGCACTTACCCAACTTCCACAAGGTCCCAAATCCATGTCTCAGGGAAGAATGTACGGACCGTCTGTATGGGTGGCGGAGGTGGAGCGGCAAGTCCACCAGCCACAGCCATTTCAAGTCTAGGACCTGCTGATCCAGGCCTAGCCATATGGCTGTAAGCTACTAACACAAAACATGGCCATTATTGTCAAGTTAAAATGGACTGAATGCTGTGCTTATTCTAACAAAAAGGTCATCCATAACCCAAGATTCATTAGACTTGGCAATGAGAATAAGGGTTGGTAAGGACATCTCACCATAGGAGCGATAGTACTGGTTCCCCTGGTAACTGAGGCAGGAAGGTACTCTTATATCCAGGTTAGTCGCTAGCTTCAGTCCCAGCGTCTAGAAAGAGCAGAAACAATTTATTAATAAATTCTATTAAGTTTAACAGTGTAAGATGAACACATTGTAACAGAATGGGGACTGATTCTTCCCAGAAAGAAAAGAGGCTTCAAGTTGAGAAAACAGGGCAGAAATATTTACCTGAAACTGCATAAGGATCATTTGTCATCTCAGACGGTCCATATGGGTGTGGTATTATGAATCTCCTTGGTCTAACACGTAAACATGCTACTGGATCTTCAAGCTCGTAGGGAATATAGGTCGTCTCCTTGACCGGTAACAAATCAAATATCTGGAAAGGGACAACGGGGAGGTGTGAAATTACCTTGTTCATTGGGGACCAAACAGAACAGACTGAAACGACTACTTGGGGAAAAACTCCATTTTGTTTTCCATTGCTAAACGTTTAGAACGTTGTCCCATCAACCCAGAACATCAATAAGGAGGTGCTTTCCAGTTACTGAGAGTCAATAGAAAGTGGGCCTCAAGCCAGAGAATGAGTCCCATCACATTTGATAAATGCTCCCCAGTGAACAGATCCACTCCATGTCTGCTGTAGTCACTGGTTGTATTCCCAGCACCACCAAAACAGTAGGTATGCTGGTACCACTGTAGTTCACTTCAGTGAGCTCCGTTACCTTGTCAGCATCCAGCCTCTTCCCTGGCTCCATGATGCCAACACTCTGGTCCACAGCACCGAGGCCACAGAGGGAACCGGGCTGGGCAGAGAGATGCAGGGTGTTCGCCTCCCCTGGGACAGCGTTGGAGGGAGAGAACTCCACCAACACCTGGCACACACATCAGATACCATTACTCCAGGTATGATACAGTCTGGAAATACTGGACACCTTTCAGAAAATCAGTCACTGGGGATATGAGACTCCTGCACACACCTTGTTCCTGAAGCATTTCTCAGTGGGGAAGTTCATGCTGTGGGCGATGACAGTCTCACTGGGTAGCATACTGTACACCAGGAGCTGAACCACCGGCGCCATCTCTGGAACCACTGCCAACGTCAAGGTGACGTCACCCTCAGCTACTGCAACGCAAGAGCAGGTCACTGTCATCGAGCACCTTCCAGAACGTTCAGAATCACATCATGAAACTCACTCACCAGGACTGTCCTGCTGCACAGTAACATTGATGTGTCCATGCTGAACTATGACCCCTCTGGATAAGGCCTGGAGGGAAAGGGAACAGTTCTCAGCAACAGAGAGGAGACGTTGCAACCTGGACTCACTCCAATTAGTATGATATGTTACGCATGTATTCATTTGTGGATGTCCATCATCCATTTTATATAGGTTGCGAATTTTCTGAATATATATATTCAACAAAGTCCAATTTGTAACATGAGCTAGGTTGGGTTACAGTGGTTGATTAGGAGTATTGGTGTAGTAAAGGAACATCCTTTGAAAGTGTGGCAGGGGCAATGTCTGAAATGATCCTGGACTAAAGGAGCGCAACTAGGAAATATGGTGCTTTTTGAGAGGCACCGTGGGTTTGCAGGTTGTTCCTGGTTCTACTCACCAGGTAGAGGACAGCCACAGAGCCCTTTGGGACAGTCTCCCCTACGATGGCATAGCGGATGGTGATTGACACCGCCTGCCCACATGCCAGTGGTTTCTCCACCTTCTGAATAGCCAGGGAGCTGGACGGTTTACTGTCAGGGGCAGCGGGCTGGATCAGTGAGAGTAGGTGTTGCCCTCTGTTGAAATAGGGGACCCTGTATCCTGGGAACTCTGCTTGTGGGGTGTCGCTCACCTGGAAAGGAACAAAAGGGAGAGTCTAACTGAAGGCCCAATCCTAAATCACCCCCTAGACCGTGTCCTATATACAGTGGGGATCTGAGAGGATGACAGGAAGCAATATGGTAACAGATCCAACTTACTTCCCCCTAGCCCATCCTGGTCATAGCATGTTAGGGTCATGACCTTAGGGCAGCGTTTCCCCTACTGTCCTGGGGACCCCAAGCGGTCTGATTCAAATAATCAAATCTTGAGGAAGAGTTCATTATTTGACTTCAGCTGTGTGGGCAAGAAACTAAACATGCACCCCTTACGGTCTCCAGGACACTGGCATGGAGTATAAAGTCTGTCAAACCTAGAAGGAATCATACTTACTACGAGGTTAATATTCTCTTTGGGCAGACTGGTTGTGTTGACGGAGAACCTGGCAATACCACGACTGTCCGTGGTTAGGTTCTGTAGTCGTAGATATGAGGACCAGCCTTTCTCCTCAAACAGGTAGACTAACATGTCAGAGATGGGTGTGTTGTTAAAGCGAACAGCATTTATCTGAGGAAAAGGGGGGGTGTTGTATGAATGAAGTGACACTACATACGTCATCATTACCTACCACATACTGCTAGTTCAGGAAGCAGGACAAACTAGCTTCCACAATGCAACAGGAACACCATTTGGACTTACCTTGCCTTCGATAATTGATCCATGCTCATAGATTTGGGGCGTGTCAACAAATGTGAATTCACCAATCACATAGGAGAGCTCAATGCGTTTTTCCTCTGACAGTGTCACACCTGTCAAATGAAAACAGGATGGTATATTTCACAATTACCAGTACCAACACCATGCAGAAACTGAACTGCAGTGCAGCTTAAACAGAAAATTAAAACCAGAAAACAGCATTATATAAAACCCTGCTGCAGCACCAACGGTCATAAAGCTCTTTCTTCCCAACGCAGAGGAACCCAAACTCAGTCCTGGACCCCCCCCCCCCCTGGGTGCACCTTGTAGTTTCCTGCACTACAGCTGATTCTAATCAAAACTACACTATGAGACGGTTATTTCAGTCAGCTGTGTAGCGCTCGGGCAGAAACCAAAACCCAGGGGGAACCCCAGGACAGTTAGGGAAACCCTGATCTAATGAAACAGGCAATAGTTACGTCGCCATCAGCTGAAGTGAAATGAAGGGTTTGTATTGAGGAAACGACATGATGCATCTCATAAAGGACTCGCCTGTCCCCTCCTCCTGTACTTCTGCATGGAAACTATACACGTCTCCCAGCAATTTCTCTCCTGCATTCTTTGTGAAAATGGCCATGTTGAAGACATAAGAAGCACAGCCAGTATGGTCCATCTAGGAAAAGCAAGCAGAACCACACAAATAGATTTAAATCCCATTCAAAATGTAATATGTTGGTAAAAACAGCACTACTAGTTTTAGGAAAGCATACAAACCTCTATTGACTCTTTGTGGCATGGAGGTGTGTAATCAGGAACTCCTTGTGGATTTCGCTCATCGATTGTTATTGGTATCACTGCATTGTCCACCAAGAGTCGGCACAACTTGACCCCTGCTTTACCAGGTACAGGCTGCCCATACGTGTATCTGATTTCAATTCACAACAAGACAAGTGTCAACTTCCTACATCCAATTATCATATTAAAAACACGAGACCTAAAGGCTTATGCATTCCCGCAGGCTTGAAGTCACGCATTTAACACGGTCAATGAATCTGGACCTGTATTCATAGAGCCTCAGAACGGGATCAGTTTTAACTACAGATCATAATGAACAAGGTCACATGTCAGGGTGGGACCTGATCCTAGAACAGCACTGCTCATGTAAAATGCCACCGTACATAATCTCAGGGATTGTAGCAGTATTTTAAGACATTGCGCAGTAGCATGTCATTAATGTAGACCACATGCATATTTAAGGATTTTATATTTAAATAAGTGTATTTGAGCATCCTCAAATGCATAACAATTTCCAAGTGTATTATCAAATTAAGCTACAGTACTAGCACAGGCTGCTGCCTACAGACTTGAAATACTGGTCACTAATAATGCTTACATACCTTGCATTACTCATCTCGTATGTATATACTGTATTCTATACCTCTGACATTGACCATCTATTCTTAATTCCATTCCTTAGATGTGTGTATTAGGCATATGTGAAATTGTTACATATTGCTGCACCCGCAACATGTACTAAACACGTGTTGTAACCAATAAAATGTCATTTACTTGTATTTTCAAAGAGCCAAATCCTTAATTTGAACTGTGAAGGTAAATTAAATACTTCCAATAGTATTTCAACCCAGGTCTGCCTCAGCGTAATGAGATTATTAATGACATGTGTAACTCCACTACATCACCTTGTAACTAGAGTACATTGCAATTCACCAATAGTGTTTACTCACTTTGCACACACTTTCACTTCATACTCTTCCTGAACAACGCTGATCTTGTCCGTGAGGTTCATTTGGATCTCAAACTTGGGCAAAACTACAGATAAAAAGAACAGCAGTCAACTCCAGAATGTTCCAGGGTTGTGATGCATTGATTCAACATTACCAAGCATGAAAGAGAAACTCCACCTACCATACTGTTCTACCTTGAAGTTGTGGTAGATTTTCTCTTCACCAATCCACACTACAATGGTATAGGATCCTACAGGTGCTTCAGAGTTCAGGGGGTGAGAAAGCTGCAGAATGCTGCCACTGGATGTAGTGTTGACCCACTGTCCAATCCGGTTGTGATTAACATCCTGTTGGGTCATAGGAAGGGGAATGTTCAGCAGGACACAACGATGTGGAAAGTTCACAACAGTATACAGGACAAGGAGTCAGTTCTATCTGCAACATTCATCTACTGAAGGGGGCCCAGATCACAATGCTGATAGGAAGTATTTAGCTAACTCCTACAGTAGGTGGATATGAGGACCTAGCTAGCTGGGGGAGTCATAATGCTGCATTCTTTACACTAACAAGGATCTTACCTCAAGTTCCACAATGTTGTACTGTGAAGGGCAAAGACAAGAGATGGAGTTGTTAATGAAACCAATGCCAAAACAGAGGCGCATAGCTGTCTACAACTATAGGAACTAGACAGGTGATTGGCTTGGTCGCTTAACGTAAACATCACATGTAGCATTTGCAATTCAATCTCAGGAAGAGATGATCCCATTCATTCCAGTCTGACCTATATGAATGGAAGCCCCATGTCCTGGCTGGTTGAGTGCTGTACATAATACCAGACTGCTATGTCCATCACAGTATTGTGACACTTCTGCATCTTGGTTTGAAATAGTAGAGACTGACTTAAAATACTATTGTCAATCGTATATTTTCAACTCACCAGCTGATTGACGGGGCTAAAATGGGTATCCAAGGTGACGACTCTAAAATGCACTGTAAAAAGCCAATGACAAGACGAACAATAAGAATATTAGAAGCATCATTTCAGACAACTTCCTCATAATCCCAAGGTTCCCAGATTACCATCATCTTTCACCCGGTATTTCTACCGTTTCCCTCTACAATCCTCATAAGCCACGCATGACTCGTTAGAACAGACTGGGGAAGAGCATTGCCAGCAATGATAGTGTTCTTTTCTACACAATTATTGCCTGATGCATTTCACAAATCTTCCTTCAGATTTCAGTCTGACAGTACTTCATTGTAATACTGTTACAGCCTCAAATAAACAAAGGGAACATGGTGGGGTCGTGGAAAACTGTTGATATCAAAATGGGGTCAGGGGCCCAAAAAGGTCAAAGCACCGGAATAAACCATTACAGAACACGCCAACACCCAATTGTCCTGTTTCTTAGCAACCAGACTACCGGCTGTAACATTACCCGTTTGTCCTGGGTTGTAGATTGGTTTGTCCGTTTGGATGAACGTCATGGGGCTGTAGGGTTTGATCATGACCCTTCTCTCCTCTGTGGATAGAAATGTTTCCCCTCGAACCTCCACCTTAAAGTTCTGCACTTTGTCGCTCTTCACGTGAGGGGCCTGTCAGGGACGGAAACAGGGCAACACCGGTGAACTAACGGACCGATAACAAAGGACATTAAAAATGTGGTGCCGTGTGGCCCAGCTGGTAAGAGCGTGCCACTAGCAACTTCAAGGTAGAGCGTTTAACTCCTGCAGGGATCACATTATGCACTCAGCGTAATGTAAGTCTCGATAGTATATACAAGCATTCAATCAAAACCTGGTACAAATTGGAGCCTGAATCACAGAAAAGTTCTGGTAGGCCACCACTGACATTTCCCATAAAATAAGCTGGCATTGCATCACAGCTGAGCAGTACACTCTTATTGGAATGGCTCTAGATGTCCACCAGTGCTGGGCTGACCTGAAACTGGAAACAGCGGTGAAACTCTTGGTCAGAACTCTGGTGGAGAAGTCTCTTGTTCTGCCCGTCGGCCATCAGAGATACGGTCATGACCAGGGTCTCGTTGGGCTGCAGAAGGCTGGCACAAAGCTTGGCCTCTGAGCCTGCCTGGATCACTGCAGGAATGGCTACCATGTAAACCCTACAGAGAACACACCCGGCAACAGGACAATCACTACCCAATGACAGGATACCTCTAAACACAAAGCCAGGTGAAATACACAGGGGGATAAAGATCTGCAGAAAGAGTAGATGGAAAAATTGCTCTAAAAGAACATTAAACCCAGAGGAGAGAAGCAAGTCTGATCACTAAATTCTAACTTGTGAGTGCAGATTGACTTACGGTCTTAGAGTCTCTTGACAGACACAAAGCCAGTGAATGCAGGCAAAGAGTATCCATCTCCAAACCTGAAGCCCAGGAAGAACCATGACTAAAGGAGAAGAATAAACCACCGTTATGACCCAGTATTCCTACATGGAAGACCTGCCTACTGCACTGTACACAGGTTGTGTCTAGATGGGATACAGATTGTCAATTGAATTCACCTATAAGGTTAGAACTTACACAGCAGGTTAGGAGAATTAGGTTAAGGGTTGGCTAATAAAATACAATTCTACAGGGAAGGGGGTGAGAGACCAAACAATTGAATTTAAAATGCTTTCCTGGGAACTGCAAACCATATCAGAAGCATCTACCCAAGCAACACCAAACAGGCACCAACCTGGTCTCAGACCATGTCCTATCATTTTGTACGCAAAACTGAAACACTCTAGTATGATATCACATTTTATATGTATTACATTTGTGAATATCCATCATCCATTTCATATGATATGTTAAAAATGTACATTTTACAAATTCCAATTTGTTGTGGCCAACATGAGCTAGGTAGCTAACATTATCTAGGCTAAACATTAGGAGTAAAGTTAATTAGCAGGTTGGCTAACCTTAACCCTTTCAGCTAAGTAGATGAAGTTGCTTATTACCCAAAATGTTATACGTCAGTTTTATTGCCTTGAGTAGCTGTCAGTCTCCTGTAAAAATACCAAACTTACCATTTCATACAGATTTCAGTCTGGCAGATATACTTTTACTATGTTACGTATAGTCCATGAGACCAGGCTGCAGACACAGGTCGGTAAAATGGCTCAATTGCATGTAGGTTAGTGTTTAACGGCTAGACCGAGTTACAATATATCGGGCTACAAACTGGGCGCCAAACACAGATTGCAAAAGTGTGTCTAGCGTGCACTAGGAGAAAGTATTCTGTTGCTAAGACCAGATGCAAGTTTTTTTATTTAAATTGTTGTTTTGGCTATATGATTGCAACACAAGTTGCTATAGCACCTGTGACCTAGCGATACTCACCGCAGCGGGTTGTTTGTGGACTCAGTCGAACGTAAATCTCCCCGTCGGTCATGTCCCTATAAATATCCTTAGTTGCGGACTTTTTTCTAATTACTAAGCGCTCGCACCTGCTGGATATTCAGGGAGTTCGATTAGACTGAACGGCCATTTCAAATGCGCGATCATATTGTCAACAAGGCAGCATGGTGCGTACAGTAATTCAGGAACATAGGTCTACAACATGTTTTCTATCCGTCAAATGTTTGCATTTTCAAACATTGGGAAGGCAGCTGAAGCACATATGGGTTTTTTATCAAGACCAAACACTTTTAGGCCTATGCATATGGAAACTTCGAATCCTAAATCATTACTCCGCGTACTTTTGTACACTGCTGCAATTCGCTGTTTGTTTGTTACCTATGCGTAGTCACTTCGCCCCCACCTACATGATGATTACCCCAACTAGCCTGTGGACTCGGTACCGGTGCCCCCTGTATATAGCCTCGTTATTGTGTTACTTTTTATTTTAGTCTACTTGGTCAATATTTTCTTCTTCTTGAACTGCACTGTTGGTTAAGGGCTTGTAAGTCAGCATTTCACGATAAAGTCTACACTTGTTGTATTCGGCGCATGTGACAAATACAATTTGATTTGATTTGACCTACATCACTTTGTTTTGATCCGGCTTTGAAAGTGGCACCTGGCTCAGGCTCCAGGGACATCCCGGACACTCCTCCCACCGGGGTAACGCAGGACAGATAATAGAATCCCCTCCTATCACAGCTGTTAAACTCTGTAACTGTTTTAAAGTCACCATTGGCCTCATGGTAAAATCCCTGAGCAGCTTCCTTCCTCTCTGGCAACTGAGTTGGGAATGACGCCTGTATCGTTGCAGTGACTGGGTGTATCGACACACCATCCAAAGTGTAATTCATAACTTCACCATGTTGAGATATTCAATATCTGCTTTTTATTTTTACCCATCTACCAACCCATCTGCTCTACTTTGTGAGGCATTGGAAAACCTCCCTAGTTTTTGAGGTTGAATCTGTGTTTGGAAATTCACTGCTCGACTGCGGCAACTTACAGATAATTCTATGTGTGGGGTACAGAGATGAGGTAGTCATTACTGCACACAGTGAGTACATGCAACTTATGTGACTTGTTCAGCACATTTATTTAGGCTTGCGATAACAAAGAGGTTGAATACTTATTGACAAGACATTTCAGTGTTTTATTTGTAAAAAAAAATACATAAATAAAAAACAATTCCACTTTGACATTATGGGGTATTGTGGGTAGGCCAGTGACCAAACAAATCAGTGTAATCCATTTTAAATTCAGGCTGTACCATGTGGAGAAAGTCACGGGGTGTGAATACACGGGGTGTGAATAAAAACCTTGACATGTCTTCTCTCCCACCCCCTCCCCTCCTCCAGACCAAGGTGAAGTACCTGAAGCAGACGTCAGTGATGCTCCAGAGGGAGTTTAGAGGGAACATCCCTAAAGTTCAGTTCGGTTGTCATCTGAGACATTCTCATCAATGATAGGATGACAAACGGTACAGTGGAAAGTCTACACATTGTTTTCAGATTCACATGGAATTGTTGTGCAATTTAAATGTTTGAATATCAAATTATTTGTGAGGGGATGAAATGTGATTTTAGCTTTTCAAATGTGGGAATTGGGTTTTCATGAGTGAATTAGGCCCGACTCAGTGGCCCGCCCACGTGAAGAGACATTGGTTATAAACTATGAAACACGCCCTCCTCTCCCTTCCTATATAAAGCCTTGACGACAATATAACTTCCTGTTCGGGGTACATTAGGATGACGATCCGATGTCAGAAGGGTTCAGATAACTACAGAACGAAACAACCTCGGCATTAGCTTTGGTTGCGAATGGTATGAACGTTGAACTCTTACTCGCTACAGAAAAGTGATACCTCCGAGCCGTTGAGTTAGCAGCGGCCGCTGTAAACGTGGGCTCGGAGAGGACAGACAGAGTATCCGTCTACCACACAATGACGATACTACAACGTTTCCCGTTCACCACCAGAGACACTCTTCAAAGGACTCTGTTGGGCAACACGGCCTTCCATCTACCAGCAACCTACTGAAGTGCAGCTCAGAGTAAAGATTTATTGCATTTTCCTTTTCCAAATGGGCGGTAATTTAGAATGTATAAGATTCTGTATTTACGATAGAGTAGCTGCCTACGGCCCGATAGACATCGCTTCTCCCTATGTTCTTCAGTCTTCCCGCTCAAACCCAGCCCCTTTCTTTTGGGTAACCAGCTGTCATATGTTCCGTCCGCTAGGGACGTTTTCCTTTATGACAATTTGTAATCAAGGTATGATTCATTCTGTGTGATGAGTTAGGCATTTAGTAAATAAATAATTAAACCCAATTTTGTATTGCTGATTCAACTTGTTAGCCAGGGTTCGTGAAGATAACGAAGAATTTACAACTTTCAGATGAGACTGAAATAAGGTGACGATTAATATTGACGGAAAATATTACTAGGTCTTTAAGAGTTTATGCAGAAGATAACTGCGCTATAATTATTATTTTGTGGTGCCCCGACTTTCTAGGGAATTACATGATTAGCTCAATCAGGTAATATTAATTACAGAGAAAGGATTTTATAGAATAGCATGTCATCACTTAATCCGGCATAGCCAGACACGACACTGTCAATCCTCGCAGCACAGCTGCCCCTCCACCCATCAAGCCTCCCCAGCCAAGAGGCCTAAAGCTGGGTCACCTCGCTCACCACACTCCTCCAATACCTCCAGGGTCAAGTTGGAGCATGGTTCTCTTGGTTTGGGGTTACCACCTTCCTCAGCCACACCGGTCAAAGAGGAACCTCTGGCTACCACCCTCTCCCCTCTGCTGCCCAGAGAAAGTCCAAAGCCAAAACCTTTTCTACATGACAGTAGAGGGTAGAATCCATAGAGACCTTGTCCCAATTCTCCTTCCTCCCAAAGTGTACACGTGTCACTTCCCTTGACTGATGTGAAATGACTGGTACTAGAGATATGGTGGTAACTCCTACTAGCCCAGTGGTATTAACTTCCTTAGCAGGGAGACCATTTTTGGACAGAATTTCTGTGCACTATTTATTTTGCTAGAATTTCTCACAACACCCAAAACGAATAACCTTCAAATCATTACATTAAAAAGAAACCAATCAATGTTCTCAATAAAATTATTTTTCAAATGATGTCAAACATGTATATTGTCCCATACAATAATGTTAATGTTGTTCCCAAAACAAAGCGACCTGACAATTTTGTTAATTTATCCTTTAACTAGGCAAGTCAGTTAAGAACAAATTCTTATTTACAATGACAGCCTAGGAACAGTGGGTTAACTGCCTTGTTCAGGGGCAGAACGACAGATTCTTGTCAGCTCAGGGATTCGATCTAGCAACCTTTGTTACTGGCCCAACACCCTAACCACTAGACTACCTACAATACCACTGATAATCCTTGCAGATATACCAGAGTGACTAAGACGTGTCGGGGTCAGAGGTCCATTTGGAATTAACAATGTGAGTAAAGCTCAGTGCCACAAGTGATTGAGTTCCCCCAGGAGACTACAGGGTGGTTTGGTGACCACTGCCTGGCAGATCTATTGTTGCGTACTGTCCAATCAAGAGGGCTCGTTAAATCTTCTGAACCAAAACATCTGGTATTGTACCGCCATCTAAAGTAGAGCGATGGCTTAGTTTGACAACCCAGAACACCTCCTTTCTTTCCCATTGTCAGGCCATAACCACTGCTTTTTAAAAAAGTACTGTTTTCACAGCATGTTTGCATACGTTTCTTTCATAGAATTTAGTGAGTCGTGTTGTCAGTAGGGCTCTATATAGTATCTGTTGGGTCATCAATTGTTCTGTTAATCTCATTGATTTGTGAGGTGTTTACCACCACATCTTGCCTTGTCCACACCATTCATCAGGAGATCACAGCCAGGACTCATGCTCTTGTAAGACATTAATGTCATTTAGTGGTAATATGTCCTGACCCATTCCCTGATGAGAACTAAAAGAACCAGGCCTCCATGTCACAGACTGAGGAACAAAAGAGATGAGAACCCAAAGTTGTGTACAATATTTACACCTTTGTACAGTTGGCGACCCTGATTAACAGCACAGATGGAAACTATACCTCCAGAGAGCTGCTCTGTTTACTGTACCCCCAATCACATTGCTTCATGAGCCCCAGGATGAACAACACTGCCTCACAATATTCACCTCAGTGACAAAATACTCCAGAAAAGGGTTCTAATGAAAAGCTTTATTTGCAGTTCCATAGTTTTACTTCAGCACTTGAAAGACGTCTCAAGGGTTGCAGGTGTGACCTCAATGGCATCTTCTTCCATCTGTCGAGGAGCAAGTACATTTAATGAATCCTTTAACAAACTGACCAGCATTTAGATTAAAGGAAGACTGGCTCCCTAAATCATTTATAGTATACGAGTCACCTAGAACTCAATTCATCACCAATAAGTCCAGATTTAAAGCAGCTCACCAGCTTGGAACCCCTACTTGCAAGGGAAGACGTATTCTGTCTCAGCCTGGTCACCTGTAACCGTAAGACAGGTTAGTCTCAGTAAATGAAAACAAGTTGACCAAATGTTCCTCAGAAGAGGGGAAAATAACATTTTGGGGAGGGTTAGTAGATCAACTTACTTGGCTGGTAGTAGTCATAGATCTTGACCACTGCTGGCTTTAGATTCTGTACTGGGAACTCCTGTATGATGTCCAGGGTGATGTGGAAAGGAAATAGTGATGTCAGCTGTTGGGAGAGAAACAAACATATGGGTCATTAAACGATCTAAGCAGAAGTTTCTGTATTTCAGCTTTGCTGACAGATACAGCAAAATAGATTATTTTTAAATGAAGCCCATTATAGAGCGCCATGTGAAACATTTCAAACTGAACGATGGTTTTCACCTCACCTCTGTCAAGTACAGTAACACATGGTCATCTTTGATATCAACACGATCCACTTGACTCGAACCCCTCAGCTGTGAAGACAAGTCATTGACATTGTACGGACAAAAAAACCTTGAGCCTTAAAAAAGGGACACCGATGAGGCAAGACCTCCATGGATAAAGGTCACACCACAACAACTCACCCTCCCCAAAGAGTCTGGATCTGGAGAAAACCCAGAGAGCATTTTCAAATCCACTATAATCATATTGGTGGTGAGCTCCTTTCCACGATATCTGAGAAAGACATGATTGACAAATGCTTGGATTGTTTTAGCCATAAAGACCAGGCTAAGCATTCCGACTGATCCAAGCAGAGGTACCAACTAGAACAGGGGTGTCAAACTCAAATACCCAGTGGGCCAAAATGTAAAACCTGAACAAAGTCGCGGGCCAACATTGAACAAATGAACCTTTTAATATGGACCCAAACAAGTTTTGCTTTAACATTGAATATGGAACAAGCATCGCTTATTACCATACAATATATAATTTAATAGTGGAGACATGCAAAATCGAATTTCAAATGAAAAAACACATCAATGGCATTCATTTATTAAATAAATAAAATTTAAATAAAAATCGTATGCCTCTTTTCTATTTGCAGCCTTCTGATTTAAATACCAAAATAAACTTTTTCCAGATGCGTCGCAGCTCTCATCCACAGCGAGGGAGAACGCAACGAAATATTTTCCCTTTTCCATCAGCTGGTCATACAGATTGGTGGCAAGATCACATGTGCGATCAGCTACTGTGTTCCTGCTCAGGCTCACGTTTGAAAATGCTTGCTTTTTCTCTGGGCATACGAGGTCACAAACTTTCATCATGCACTTTTTCACGAACTCTCCCTCATTAAAGGGCCGGGCTGATTTTGCGATCTCTGCTGCCACTATATAACTAGCCTTTACAGCAGCCTCACTTTGTGATGTGGCTTTTTTGAACATAATCTGTTGTGAAACCAAACTTCTTTTCATCTCCTCTACTTTCTGGCTCCTTTGAGTCATGTCCATGTCCTTGTATTTGTCATGGTGTTTCGTTTCATAGTGTCGTCTAATGTTGTACTCCTTACTTACAGCCACGTTGACTCTACAAACAAGACAAACAGGTTTGTCTTTTACATATGTAAACAGATATTCTGCCTCCCACTTGTCCAGAAAGCTCCTGTTTTCTGCCTTTCTTTTCGCCATTTTTGGGAAGGGATAGCGCGCTGACAGTTGTAGCGTCTATGTTGCTATGACTACTGTCACAGAGGAGAGGGCGTTTCTGAGTCCTGTCCTGATTGGCGCGCGAAAACAACAGCAGAGCATTATGGGATTCGTAGTATTAGCGGTGAATGCGCTGTATAATACCGGCGGGCCAGCTCTAGTAGTAATTTGGTATTGTCTCGCGGGCCAAATATAATTACCCCACGGGCCAAATTTGGCCCGCGGGCCAGAGTTTGACACCCATGAACTAGAAGGTCAATAACCTATAAACGGGTATAACGAAACTAATTCATTTGGGTCAAATCCATTCTGTAAGACACGCGCCAAGATAACACCGGCAAACGAGGTGAATACAAGACAGGTCCTTCATTCTTACCGAGACTCGAGCTTCAGCGTGACTCTGGGTCTCAAAGACTTGCTGTTGCAGTCCACCTCTGGAGTCACCTGGATACTGAGCGTTGTGCTTCTGGTAGGAGTAGGGACGTTGTAGCGGACCACCACCTGGGATAGAGAAGAGGAAGTCAGGGAAACCATCCTGTCCAAATACAAACGTTTTATGAGCCAGAAGAAACATCTTCCCTGTCATGTGTATTACAGTGCATCTTGCGCCACAGGACTGGGAGGAGAGATGTGTATTCACTGACCTGCACTGAGGCACAAGCACTGCCCTTCACTTCAACGCTGTACTTCCCTTCTGTGTCCTGCAGCGCCCTCTCCTGGTACAGAAGCTTGTTGTTTTGGTTGACATGGAAGAGGCACCGTTCCCCACTGGGAGACCGTACCGTCACTGTGCTGGCTCCGCCTCTACTGAACACCCTGGTGGAGTAGAGAGCCAGGGCCTGGAGGGCCACCACGGTGTCCTACACATACAGACCACAGGACAATCAGTTCAAAATTAAAGACACCATTTTGAAGGGTTGATTATTTTCCTCACATTGAACAGTTGCTAAAGTGACTAAATCCCAATTCCATTCATTATGATGGTTTCTAGGCTCTGTACCAGTGGAAGTGAGCCTCACCAGGTTGGACATGAAGAACACATGACCTGTGGTCTGATACAAGTCAAAGTTACAATGTTTGGGAAGTATACCTGGGTGGAGGAGAAGCCTCCGTAGGCGTTCTGCTGCCTCACCAGCCACCTGACGATGCGGGAGGCGTAGCCCAGGTCAGAGGTAGACCGAGAAGAGGCACTGAGGGACGCCAGCAGAACGTAGGAGCTGATCTCCACCTCCAGGGAGGGTAAGGTCTCCGAGGAGGACTGGGACCAGTGCAGGAGACCCCCTGAGGGTTGAGGAGCACACACACACACACACACACGCCAGAATAAGAACTAGCTTATTCATCCCAATACAAAGTTCTGACCTCCCCAATTCATTTCCTGCCAAATACAATTTTAATGAGCAAGTTCAAACAATATTATTTTTCTTAACAATAATTTAAAATTAATAATTTTATTGGGCCTATCTGGAGCGCCAGATGGTCTGAGTGTTTGCACTTTTGGGACTACTCCATTATCCAGGCATGCTCAATCAAGGAAAGACTGCGCTAACAGATCTCGGACCAGGATATAGCTCACCCTCTTGAAATGAGATGGTGTCGAGGTGCTGCAGAAGCCGGGCCCGTGTCTCCATGTCACCTGCCAGGGTGAAGGTGTAGGCCAGCAGAGCAGTAGCGTAGGTGTTGGACAAATCACTGGTGGAGTTCTTCAGGCAAGACAAGCTGTGGTCCACAACAGGATCCTAGAGCACAGAATGACAGCAGCACATTAAGATAAGCCAGCCTGGTCCCAGATCAGTTTGGACTGGGTTCCATTCAACTTGCTGTTCTGGGGCCTCAGGCAGTTCAAATTGTTAATTAGGGAACACTTTTTGCTGAGGAACGGGATTGTTTTTCCTTGTAAATCTTGTGCATTTTATTACGTTGCATTTGTAAAGGGTATAATTTGTGTATATGCAGAGGTCCCATGCTAAAGAGGGATGGGACTCTTAAAATAAAGCTGAAAAATCAGACAACACGAACAGATCTGGGACCAGACTAGAGAGATTCAAGCTGGAGCCTAATATCAGTAGTAACAGATCTACACCATTCAGATCTGCTTACGTAACGCCCATTCTATGTTATGTCATAGGCTACTTGCAGAGAAATGACTTCACTACATCGTAGAAGCTGTAAATGACAGTTGATGTAAGACTGATGTCATACAGGAGGCTAAATGAGTTGCCTGTAATGACGTTGTGAGAAACGGTTCCATGGAGTGAAGCTACTTACCGACACGGACATGTTGAGCTCCAGCATTGAAGCAGTGATGTAAGCAGTCAGTGTGACTTCATCCGTCACTCCACCCTAGAAAACAATGTCACACTAACTGCATCTAGCCTGTTGAAATCAAACTATGTCTGGTCTGACGAAACAACCAGTTTATTAGCAATATAAAATACCTTCATTCTGTTGTTCAAGAGCTTCCCTAAAGCTCTGAAACAGCCATGTTTGCCTTGTTGACGTTCCAACCAAGTCTTGGATTGCTCCATCGTTGCCGGGTCAACATAGATGAAAGACTGGGCTTTGCCAAAGGATCTCAAGACAAAAGCAGTCAGCCTGAAGAAAGAAATGGATTCATTTAAAAGCCCCGACATAATATCGTCACGCTCCAAGTCATGACATCACACGGCAACTGTCCAATCCATCGTCTCCATGCCAGAGATGCCATTTGATTGGTCAATGCTTCATTGAAGCCACCAGTAGGTGAAAAACAAGCCAAGTACTCACCAGGTGTTCCCCAAGCCTTGTCCAAACGTGCTGTACGCACCATCAGCATTCTTGTAGTTCAGCTGCCGTTGGTAACCTGTCGGTGGGGTTTTAGCATGAACAGTGACCAAGCGGTTGTTCCATTCCCAGAGTTGTGCCCCAATATATCAGGGCTCTCCACCCCTGTTCATGGAGAGCTACCCTCCAACCAAGTTGTAATTAACCCCATTCAGCCAGCTAATTATTAGAAGGGGAGCTAGATTAGGGTTGGAGTGAAACCCTACAGGACAGTAACAGGGTTGGAGAGTCCTGCCCTATATAAGGAATAGGGTGCTATGAGACAGTGTCTATATTCTACCATCAAATGACTTCAGTAGGAAACCATGTGTTGGGTCAGTGATGTTATGTTAAGACATTGATATCATCCGTTATGCAGCTCCATCGTTACCATGACAGCAGGGTACACCGTGGAGAAACACTTTAAAAATGGAAAACTAAATCCTCTAATTGGACAAATTCAGCCCAGTTTGTGGATTTGGTGTCTAATCAAGACAGATTTTAAAGGGACTCTCCTACCACTAGTGAGGAACTTGGTAGCCTTGTCTAGGATGGCTGGCGTGAGCTGCTTTGTGTTCCTCAGGTACTCCAGGATGTAGATATTGGGGGAGAGCAGGGCCATGTTCTGCTCCCCACACCCATACGGCATCTGCAACAGTCCATCCAGGTTGTTGAGGGCCCGACCCAGGATGTCCCCTACAGAGAAACAAGGGACTTCTGTTACAGACTGTCCTCTTCAGCAAACAGCAGCGTCACAGGCGAAGGGTTGTCTTCCCACCACTACACAGGGGTGTATTTTACCCAGAACTGAGAGGGAAATCCTAGCAGAACCATCCACCACGTTCTGGGGGAGTTGCAGTTCCACCTCCTCCGTCAGAGCTTCTCCTGTGGACACAAAGATGAGTTGAATGAAGACGATCACGTCAACATTCAACGTTGATTCATTACTGACCAGTAGGACACAGCAACCAGTTGTAGGTGTGGCTCTTCTCTGTTCCCTCAGCCTGGAGGAAGAGAGGGATTCATTTCAGAGGCAGTTACACTAGACAGTATCTGTGCAACCTAACGTTAGTTCTCCCACAGCAGTAGACTACATACCTTCACCAGCAGGCTCCGTGTGACCGTGTCAACGCGTCCTCTCTCCGGTACGTTCGCAACCCCGTTGTCACACGCAGTGTGGGACTGGACAGCCGCCGCACTAACGGACACGTTCAAAACCCCTACACACAGTACAGCGCAGGTTACACACCATCCAATACGGTGACAGTACACAACTCAGGTTGACATCCATTCTGCCGTTTGAACAGTTGAACGAAGACTAACCCAGGACAGAGGGGGCCATTGTCCAACTGAAGGTCTTTCGTCCATTGGCACACAAGCACGAGGAGTCCCGGACATCACGCAAGGGTGTGAGAGTGTAGTCAGAGGAAAGAGCTGGAGTCACAGAAACCTGCCAAAGAGGAACGCGTCGTAAGATAACACGGTACGACAAAAACAATACAACTCAAGAAACCATCCCGGTGCAGTGTCGTACCACGATGCACTTGGAGAGGTAGTTAAACACAGTGGCCTTCAGCTCAAAGTGCTCTCCCCGGATGACTGAGTAGGGCAGGGTGAGCTCCAGGAAGAAGGGCTGGAAGACCGTGAGCTCCACCAGAGGAGCCAGACCGAAGCCACTGGGGGCCAGGCAGAAGACCTCAGTCTCCCAGGTGGTGATGGTGTCTGGGACTGTCAGGGGGACATCTGCTGATCCAGACTCCCTGGAATACAGAGGTCAGAGTTCAAACAGAAAGCCACCAAGTGTCCAATAGAGAAGGACTAATTTCAACACCGTTTGTTGTTACAAATCCATTTAAGCTTTATCTAACCAGGGACACCCATTGAGGTCAAAGGGTCTTTCCTAAGAGAAAGCTGGCCTACAGTTTACAGAGGTTCAGGGTCCTAATCTACACCACTACTGTTTGGATATGAGGCAAGAGCTAAGAGGGCTTTCACCAGAGGTCAGCCTCACTGTGCAGAGCACTTACCCAACTTCCACAAGGTCCCAAATCCATGTCTCAGGGAAGAATGTACGGACCGTCTGTATGGGTGGCGGAGGTGGAGCGGCAAGTCCACCAGCCACAGCCATTTCAAGTCTAGGACCTGCTGATCCAGGCCTAGCCATATGGCTGTAAGCTACTAACACAAAACATGGCCATTATTGTCAAGTTAAAATGGACTGAATGCTGTGCTTATTCTAACAAAAAGGTCATCCATAACCCAAGATTCATTAGACTTGGCAATGAGAATAAGGGTTGGTAAGGACATCTCACCATAGGAGCGATAGTACTGGTTCCCCTGGTAACTGAGGCAGGAAGGTACTCTTATATCCAGGTTAGTCGCTAGCTTCAGTCCCAGCGTCTAGAAAGAGCAGAAACAATTTATTAATAAATTCTATTAAGTTTAACAGTGTAAGATGAACACATTGTAACAGAATGGGGACTGATTCTTCCCAGAAAGAAAAGAGGCTTCAAGTTGAGAAAACAGGGCAGAAATATTTACCTGAAAAACTGCATAAGGATCATTTGTCATCTCAGACGGTCCATATGGGTGTGGTATTATGAATCTCCTTGGTCTAACACGTAAACATGCTACTGGATCTTCAAGCTCGTAGGGAATATAGGTCGTCTCCTTGACCGGTAACAAATCAAATATCTGGAAAGGGACAACGGGGAGGTGTGAAATTACCTTGTTCATTGGGGACCAAACAGAACAGACTGAAACGACTACTTGGGGAAAAACTCCATTTTGTTTTCCATTGCTAAACGTTTAGAACGTTGTCCCATCAACCCAGAACATCAATAAGGAGGTGCTTTCCAGTTACTGAGAGTCAATAGAAAGTGGGCCTCAAGCCAGAGAATGAGTCCCATCACATTTGATAAATGCTCCCCAGTGAACAGATCCACTCCATGTCTGCTGTAGTCACTGGTTGTATTCCCAGCACCACCAAAACAGTAGGTATGCTGGTACCACTGTAGTTCACTTCAGTGAGCTCCGTTACCTTGTCAGCATCCAGCCTCTTCCCTGGCTCCATGATGCCAACACTCTGGTCCACAGCACCGAGGCCACAGAGGGAACCGGGCTGGGCAGAGAGATGCAGGGTGTTCGCCTCCCCTGGGACAGCGTTGGAGGGAGAGAACTCCACCAACACCTGGCACACACATCAGATACCATTACTCCAGGTATGATACAGTCTGGAAATACTGGACACCTTTCAGAAAATCAGTCACTGGGGATATGAGACTCCTGCACACACCTTGTTCCTGAAGCATTTCTCAGTGGGGAAGTTCATGCTGTGGGCGATGAGTCTCACTGGGTAGCATACTGTACACCAGGAGCTGAACCACCGGCGCCATCTCTGGAACCACTGCCAACGTCAAGGTGACGTCACCCTCAGCTACTGCAACGCAAGAGCAGGTCACTGTCATCGAGCACCTTCCAGAACGTTCAGAATCACATCATGAAACTCACTCACCAGGACTGTCCTGCTGCACAGTAACATTGATGTGTCCATGCTGAACTATGACCCCTCTGGATAAGGCCTGGAGGGAAAGGGAACAGTTCTCAGCAACAGAGAGGAGACGTTGCAACCTGGACTCATGGGGTAGACCTGGACTCACTCCAATTGGTATGATATGTTACGCATGTATTCATTTGTGGATGTCCATCATCCATTTTATATAGGTTGCGAATTTTCTGAATATATATATTCAACAAAGTCCAATTTGTAACATGAGCTAGGTTGGGTTACAGTGGTTGATTAGGAGTATTGGTGTAGTAAAGGAACATCCTTTGAAAGTGTGGCAGGGGCAATGTCTGAAATGATCCTGGACTAAAGGAGCGCAACTAGGAAATATGGTGCTTTTTGAGAGGCACCGTGGGTTTGCAGGTTGTTCCTGGTTCTACTCACCAGGTAGAGGACAGCCACAGAGCCCTTTGGGACAGTCTCCCCTACGATGGCATAGCGGATGGTGATTGACACCGCCTGCCCACATGCCAGTGGTTTCTCCACCTTCTGAATAGCCAGGGAGCTGGACGGTTTACTGTCAGGGGCAGCGGGCTGGATCAGTGAGAGTAGGTGTTGCCCTCTGTTGAAATAGGGGACCCTGTATCCTGGGAACTCTGCTTGTGGGGTGTCGCTCACCTGGAAAGGAACAAAAGGGAGAGTCTAACTGAAGGCCCAATCCTAAATCACCCCCTAGACCGTGTCCTATATACAGTGGGGATCTGAGAGGATGACAGGAAGCAATATGGTAACAGATCCAACTTACTTCCCCCTAGCCCATCCTGGTCATAGCATGTTAGGGTCATGACCTTAGGGCAGCGTTTCCCCTACTGTCCTGGGGACCCCAAGCGGTCTGATTCAAATAATCAAATCTTGAGGAAGAGTTCATTATTTGACTTCAGCTGTGTGGGCAAGAAACTAAACATGCACCCCTTACGGTCTCCAGGACACTGGCATGGAGTATAAAGTCTGTCAAACCTAGAAGGAATCATACTTACTACGAGGTTAATATTCTCTTTGGGCAGACTGGTTGTGTTGACGGAGAACCTGGCAATACCACGACTGTCCGTGGTTAGGTTCTGTAGTCGTAGATATGAGGACCAGCCTTTCTCCTCAAACAGGTAGACTAACATGTCAGAGATGGGTGTGTTGTTAAAGCGAACAGCATTTATCTGAGGAAAAGGGGGGGTGTTGTATGAATGAAGTGACACTACATACGTCATCATTACCTACCACATACTGCTAGTTCAGGAAGCAGGACAAACTAGCTTCCACAATGCAACAGGAACACCATTTGGACTTACCTTGCCTTCGATAATTGATCCATGCTCATAGATTTGGGGCGTGTCAACAAATGTGAATTCACCAATCACATAGGAGAGCTCAATGCGTTTTTCCTCTGACAGTGTCACACCTGTCAAATGAAAACAGGATGGTATATTTCACAATTACCAGTACCAACACCATGCAGAAACTGAACTGCAGTGCAGCTTAAACAGAAAATTAAAACCAGAAAACAGCATTATATAAAACCCTGCTGCAGCACCAACGGTCATAAAGCTCTTTCTTCCCAACGCAGAGGAACCCAAACTCAGTCCTGGACCCCCCCCCCCCCCCTGGGTGCACCTTGTAGTTTCCTGCACTACAGCTGATTCTAATCAAAACTACACTATGAGACGGTTATTTCAGTCAGCTGTGTAGCGCTCGGGCAGAAACCAAAACCCAGGGGGAACCCCAGGACAGTTAGGGAAACCCTGATCTAATGAAACAGGCAATAGTTACGTCGCCATCAGCTGAAGTGAAATGAAGGGTTTGTATTGAGGAAACGACATGATGCATCTCATAAAGGACTCGCCTGTCCCCTCCTCCTGTACTTCTGCATGGAAACTATACACGTCTCCCAGCAATTTCTCTCCTGCATTCTTTGTGAAAATGGCCATGTTGAAGACATAAGAAGCACAGCCAGTATGGTCCATCTAGGAAAAGCAAGCAGAACCACACAAAAACAGATTTAAATCCCATTCAAAATGTAATATGTTGGTAAAAACAGCACTACTAGTTTTAGGAAGGCATACAAACCTCTATTGACTCTTTGTGGCATGGAGGTGTGTAATCAGGAACTCCTTGTGGATTTCGCTCATCGATTGTTATTGGTATCACTGCATTGTCCACCAAGGGTCGGCACAACTTGACCCCTGCTTTACCAGGTACAGGCTGCCCATACGTGTATCTGATTTCAATTCACAACAAGACACGTGTCAACTTCCTACATCCAGTTATCATGTTAAAAACATGAGACCTAAAGGCTTGTGCATTCCTGCAGGCTTGAAGTCACACATTTAACACGGTCAATGAATCTGGACCTGTATTCATAGAGCCTCAGAACGGGATCAGTTTTAACTACAGATCATAATGAACAAGGTCACATGTCAGGGTGGGACCTGATCCTAGAACAGCAATCCTAATCTTTATGACCGAAGAACCAGCTGCTCATGTAAAATGCCACCGTACATAATCTCAGGGATTGTAGCAGTATTTTAAGACATTGAGCAGTAGAATGTCATTAATGTAGACCACATGCATATTTAAGGATTTTATATTTAAATAAGTGTATTTGAGAATCCTCAAATGCATAACAATTTCCAAGTGTATTATCAAATTAAGCTACAGTACTAGCACAGGCTGCTGCCTACAGACTTGAAATACTAGTCACTAATAATGCTTACATACCTTGCATTACTCATCTCGTATGTATATACTGTATTCTATACCTCTGACATTGACCATCTATTCCTTAGGTGTGTGTATTAGGCATTTGTGAAATTGTTACATATTGCTGCACCCGCAACATGTACTAAACACGTGTTGTAACCAATAAAATGTCATTTACAAAGATCCAAATCCTTAATTTGAACTGTGAAGGTAAATGAAATACTTCCAATAGTATTTCAACCCAGGTCTGCCTCAGCGTAATGACATTATTAATGACATGTGTAACTCCACTACATTGCAATTCACCAATAGTGTTTACTCACTTTGCACACACTTTCACTTCATACTCTTCCTGAACAACGCTGATCTTGTCCGTGAGGTTCATTTGGATCTCAAACTTGGGCAAAACTACAGATAAAAAGAACAGCAGTCAACTCCAGAATGTTCCAGGGTTGTGATGCATTGATTCAACATTACCAAGCATGAAAGAGAAACTCCACCTACCATACTGTTCTACCTTGAAGTTGTGGTAGATTTTCTCTTCACCAATCCACACTACAATGGTATAGGATCCTACAGGTGCTTCAGAGTTCAGGGGGTGAGAAAGCTGCAGAATGCTGCCACTGGATGTAGTGTTGACCCACTGTCCAATCCGGTTGTGATTAACATCCTGTTGGGTCATAGGAAGGGGAATGTTCAGCAGGACACAACGATGTGGAAAGTTCACAACAGTATACAGGACAAGGAGTCAGTTCTATCTGCAACATTCATCTACTGAAGGGGGCCCAGATCACAATGCTGATAGGAAGTATTTAGCTAACTCCTACAGTAGGTGGATATGAGGACCTAGCTAGCTGGGGGAGTCATAATGCTGCATTCTTTACACTAACAAGGATCTTACCTCAAGTTCCACAATGTTGTACTGTGAAGGGCAAAGACAAGAGATGGAGTTGTTAATGAAACCAATGCCAAAACAGAGGCGCATAGCTGTCTACAACTATAGGAACTAGACAGGTGATTGGCTTGGTCGCTTAACGTAAACATCACATGTAGCATTTGCAATTCAATCTCAGGAAGAGATGATCCCATTCATTCCAGTCTGACCTATATGAATGGAAGCCCCATGTCCTGGCTGGTTGAGTGCTGTACATAATACCAGACTGCTATGTCCATCACAGTATTGTGACACTTCTGCATCTTGGTTTGAAATAGTAGAGACTGACTTAAAATACTATTGTCAATCGTATATTTTCAACTCACCAGCTGATTGACGGGGCTAAAATGGGTATCCAAGGTGACGACTCTAAAATGCACTGTAAAAAGCCAATGACAAGACGAACAATAAGAATATTAGAAGCATCATTTCAGACAACTTCCTCATAATCCCAAGGTTCCCAGATTACCATCATCTTTCACCCGGTATTTCTACCGTTTCCCTCTACAATCCTCATAAGCCACGCATGACTCGTTAGAACAGACTGGGGAAGAGCATTGCCAGCAATGATAGTGTTCTTTTCTACACAATTATTGCCTGATGCATTTCACAAATCTTCCTTCAGATTTCAGTCTGACAGTACTTCATTGTAATACTGTTACAGCCTCAAATAAACAAAGGGAACATGGTGGGGTCGTGGAAAACTGTTGATATCAAAATGGGGTCAGGGGCCCAAAAAGGTCAAAGCACCGGAGTAAACCATTACAGAACACGCCAACACCCAATTGTCCTGTTTCTTAGCAACCAGACTACCGGCTGTAACATTACCCGTTTGTCCTGGGTTGTAGATTGGTTTGTCCGTTTGGATGAACGTCATGGGGCTGTAGGGTTTGATCATGACCCTTCTCTCCTCTGTGGATAGAAATGTTTCCCCTCGAACCTCCACCTTAAAGTTCTGCACTTTGTCGCTCTTCACGTGAGGGGCCTGTCAGGGACGGAAACAGGGCAACACCGGTGAACTAACGGACCGATAACATAGGACATTAAAAATGTGGTGCCGTGTGGCCCAGCTGGTAAGAGCGTGCCACTAGCAACTTCAAGGTAGAGCGTTTAACTCCTGCAGGGATCACATTATGCACTCAGCGTAATGTAAGTATCGATAGTATATACAAGCATTCAATCAAAACCTGGTACAAATTGGAGCCTGAATCACAGAAAAGTTCTGGTAGGCCACCACTGACATTTCCCATAAAATAAGCTGGCATTGCATCACAGCTGAGCAGTACACTCTTATTGGAATGGCTCTAGATGTCCACCAGTGCTGGGCTGACCTGAAACTGGAAACAGCGGTGAAACTCTTGGTCAGAACTCTGGTGGAGAAGTCTCTTGTTCTGCCCGTCGGCCATCAGAGATACGGTCATGACCAGGGTCTCGTTGGGCTGCAGAAGGCTGGCACAAAGCTTGGCCTCTGAGCCTGCCTGGATCACTGCAGGAATGGCTACCATGTAAACCCTACAGAGAACACACCCGGCAACAGGACAATCACTACCCAATGACAGGATACCTCTAAACACAAAGCCAGGTGAAATACACAGGGGGATAAAGATCTGCAGAAAGAGTAGATGGAAAAATTGCTCTAAAAGAACATTAAACCCAGAGGAGAGAAGCAAGTCTGATCACTAAATTCTAACTTGTGAGTGCAGATTGACTTACGGTCTTAGAGTCTCTTGACAGACACAAAGCCAGTGAATGCAGGCAAAGAGTATCCATCTCCAAACCTGAAGCCCAGGAAGAACCATGACTAAAGGAGAAGAATAAACCACCGTTATGACCCAGTATTCCTACATGGAAGACCTGCCTACTGCACTGTACACAGGTTGTGTCTAGATGGGATACAGATTGTCAATTGAATTCACCTATAAGGTTAGAACTTACACAGCAGGTTAGGAGAATTAGGTTAAGGGTTGGCTAATAAAATACAATTCTACAGGGAAGGGGGTGAGAGACCAAACAATTGAATTTAAAATGCTTTCCTGGGAACTGCAAACCATATCAGAAGCATCTACCCAAGCAACACCAAACAGGCACCAACCTGGTCTCAGACCATGTCCTATCATTTTGTACGCAAAACTGAAACACTCTAGTATGATATCACATTTTATATGTATTACATTTGTGAATATCCATCATCCATTTCATATGATATGTTAAAAATGTACATTTTACAAATTCCAATTTGTTGTGGCCAACATGAGCTAGGTAGCTAACATTATCTAGGCTAAACATTAGGAGTAAAGTTAATTAGCAGGTTGGCTAACCTTAACCCTTTCAGCTAAGTAGATGAAGTTGCTTATTACCCAAAATGTTATACGTCAGTTTTATTGCCTTGAGTAGCTGTCAGTCTCCTGTAAAAATACCAAACTTACCATTTCATACAGATTTCAGTCTGGCAGATATACTTTTACTATGTTACGTATAGTCCATGAGACCAGGCTGCAGACACAGGTCGGTAAAATGGCTCAATTGCATGTAGGTTAGTGTTTAACGGCTAGACCGAGTTACAATATATCGGGCTACAAACTGGGCGCCAAACACAGATTGCAAAAGTGTGTCTAGCGTGCACTAGGAGAAAGTATTCTGTTGCTAAGACCAGATGCAAGTTTTTTTATTTAAATTGTTGTTTTGGCTATATGATTGCAACACAAGTTGCTATAGCACCTGTGACCTAGCGATACTCACCGCAGCGGGTTGTTTGTGGACTCAGTCGAACGTAAATCTCCCCGTCGGTCATGTCCCTATAAATATCCTTAGTTGCGGACTTTTTTCTAATTACTAAGCGCTCGCACCTGCTGGATATTCAGGGAGTTCGATTAGACTGAACGGCCATTTCAAATGCGCGATCATATTGTCAACAAGGCAGCATGGTGCGTACAGTAATTCAGGAACATAGGTCTACAACATGTTTTCTATCCGTCAAATGTTTGCATTTTCAAACATTGGGAAGGCAGCTGAAGCACATATGGGTTTTTTATCAAGACCAAACACTTTTAGGCCTATGCATATGGAAACTTCGAATCCTAAATCATTACTCCGCGTACTTTTGTACACTGCTGCAATTCGCTGTTTGTTTGTTACCTATGCGTAGTCACTTCGCCCCCACCTACATGATGATTACCCCAACTAGCCTGTGGACTCGGTACCGGTGCCCCCTGTATATAGCCTCGTTATTGTGTTACTTTTTATTTTAGTCTACTTGGTCAATATTTTCTTCTTCTTGAACTGCACTGTTGGTTAAGGGCTTGTAAGTCAGCATTTCACGATAAAGTCTACACTTGTTGTATTCGGCGCATGTGACAAATACAATTTGATTTGATTTGACCTACATCACTTTGTTTTGATCCGGCTTTGAAAGTGGCACCTGGCTCAGGCTCCAGGGACATCCCGGACACTCCTCCCACCGGGGTAACGCAGGACAGATAATAGAATCCCCTCCTATCACAGCTGTTAAACTCTGTAACTGTTTTAAAGTCACCATTGGCCTCATGGTAAAATCCCTGAGCAGCTTCCTTCCTCTCTGGCAACTGAGTTGGGAATGACGCCTGTATCGTTGCAGTGACTGGGTGTATCGACACACCATCCAAAGTGTAATTCATAACTTCACCATGTTGAGATATTCAATATCTGCTTTTTATTTTTACCCATCTACCAACCCATCTGCTCTACTTTGTGAGGCATTGGAAAACCTCCCTAGTTTTTGAGGTTGAATCTGTGTTTGGAAATTCACTGCTCGACTGCGGCAACTTACAGATAATTCTATGTGTGGGGTACAGAGATGAGGTAGTCATTACTGCACACAGTGAGTACATGCAACTTATGTGACTTGTTCAGCACATTTATTTAGGCTTGCGATAACAAAGAGGTTGAATACTTATTGACAAGACATTTCAGTGTTTTATTTGTAAAAAAAAATACATAAATAAAAAACAATTCCACTTTGACATTATGGGGTATTGTGGGTAGGCCAGTGACCAAACAAATCAGTGTAATCCATTTTAAATTCAGGCTGTACCATGTGGAGAAAGTCACGGGGTGTGAATACCGATGAATAAAAACCTTGACATGTCTTCTCTCCCACCCCCTCCCCTCCTCCAGACCAAGGTGAAGTACCTGAAGCAGACGTCAGTGATGCTCCAGAGGGAGTTTAGAGGGAACATCCCGAAAGTTCAGTTCGGTTGTCATCTGAGACATTCTCATCAATGATAGGATGACAAACGGTACAGTGGAAAGTCTACACATTGTTTTCAGATTCACATGGAATTGTTGTGCAATTTAAATGTTTGAATATCAAATTATTTGTGAGGGGATGAAATGTGATTTTAGCTTTTCAAATGTGGGAATTGGGTTTTCATGAGTGAATTAGGCCCGACTCAGTGGCCCGCCCACGTGAAGAGACATTGGTTATAAACTATGAAACACGCCCTCCTCTCCCTTCCTATATAAAGCCTTGAAGACAATATAACTTCCTGTTCGGGGTACATTAGGATGACGATCCGATGTCAGAAGGGTTCAGATAACTACAGAACGAAACAACCTCGGCATTAGCTTTGGTTGCGAATGGTATGAACGTTGAACTCTTACTCGCTACAGAAAAGTGATACCTCCGAGCCGTTGAGTTAGCAGCGGCCGCTGTAAACGTGGGCTCGGAGAGGACAGACAGAGTATCCGTCTACCACACAATGACGATACTACAACGTTTCCCGTTCACCACCAGAGACACTCTTCAAAGGACTCTGTTGGGCAACACGGCCTTCCATCTACCACCAACCTACTGAAGTGCAGCTCAGAGTAAAGATTTATTGCATTTTCCTTTTCCAAATGGGCGGTAATTTAGAATGTATAAGATTCTGTATTTACGATAGAGTAGCTGCCTACGGCCCGATAGACATCGCTTCTCCCTATGTTCTTCAGTCTTCCCGCTCAAACCCAGCCCCTTTCTTTTGGGTAACCAGCTGTCATATGTTCCGTCCGCTAGGGACGTTTTCCTTTATGACAATTTGTAATCAAGGTATGATTCATTCTGTGTGATGAGTTAGGCATTTAGTAAATAAATAATTAAACCCAATTTTGTATTGCTGATTCAACTTGTTAGCCAGGGTTCGTGAAGATAACGAAGAATTTACAACTTTCAGATGAGACTGAAATAAGGTGACGATTAATATTGACGGAAAATATTACTAGGTCTTTAAGAGTTTATGCAGAAGATAACTGCGCTATAAATATTATTTTGTGGTGCCCCGACTTTCTAGGGAATTACATGATTAGCTCAATCAGGTAATATTAATTACAGAGAAAGGATTTTATAGAATAGCATGTCATCACTTAATCCGGCATAGCCAGACACGACACTGTCAATCCTCGCAGCACAGCTGCCCCTCCACCCATCAAGCCTCCCCAGCCAAGAGGCCTAAAGCTGGGTCACCTCGCTCACCACACTCCTCCAATACCTCCAGGGTCAAGTTGGAGCATGGTTCTCTTGGTTTGGGGTTACCACCTTCCTCAGCCACACCGGTCAAAGAGGAACCTCTGGCTACCACCCTCTCCCCTCTGCTGCCCAGAGAAAGTCCAAAGCCAAAACCTTTTCTACATGACAGTAGAGGGTAGAATCCATAGAGACCTTGTCCCAATTCTCCTTCCTCCCAAAGTGTACACGTGTCACTTCCCTTGACTGATGTGAAATGACTGGTACTAGAGATATGGTGGTAACTCCTACTAGCCCAGTGGTATTAACTTCCTTAGCAGGGAGACCATTTTTGGACAGAATTTCTGTGCACTATTTATTTTGCTAGAATTTCTCACAACACCCAAAACGAATAACCTTCAAATCATTACATTAAAAAGAAACCAATCAATGTTCTCAATAAAATTATTTTTCAAATGATGTCAAACATGTATATTGTCCCATACAATAATGTTAATGTTGTTCCCAAAACAAAGCGACCTGACAATTTTGTTAATTTATCCTTTAACTAGGCAAGTCAGTTAAGAACAAATTCTTATTTACAATGACAGCCTAGGAACAGTGGGTTAACTGCCTTGTTCAGGGGCAGAACGACAGATTCTTGTCAGCTCAGGGATTCGATCTAGCAACCTTTGTTACTGGCCCAACACCCTAACCACTAGACTACCTACAATACCACTGATAATCCTTGCAGATATACCAGAGTGACTAAGACGTGTCGGGGTCAGAGGTCCATTTGGAATTAACAATGTGAGTAAAGCTCAGTGCCACAAGTGATTGAGTTCCCCCAGGAGACTACAGGGTGGTTTGGTGACCACTGCCTGGCAGATCTATTGTTGCGTACTGTCCAATCAAGAGGGCTCGTTAAATCTTCTGAACCAAAACATCTGGTATTGTACCGCCATCTAAAGTAGAGCGATGGCTTAGTTTGACAACCCAGAACACCTCCTTTCTTTCCCATTGTCAGGCCATAACCACTGCTTTTTAAAAAAGTACTGTTTTCACAGCATGTTTGCATACGTTTCTTTCATAGAATTTAGTGAGTCGTGTTGTCAGTAGGGCTCTATATAGTATCTGTTGGGTCATCAATTGTTCTGTTAATCTCATTGATTTGTGAGGTGTTTACCACCACATCTTGCCTTGTCCACACCATTCATCAGGAGATCACAGCCAGGACTCATGCTCTTGTAAGACATTAATGTCATTTAGTGGTAATATGTCCTGACCCATTCCCTGATGAGAACTAAAAGAACCAGGCCTCCATGTCACAGACTGAGGAACAAAAGAGATGAGAACCCAAAGTTGTGTACAATATTTACACCTTTGTACAGTTGGCGACCCTGATTAACAGCACAGATGGAAACTATACCTCCAGAGAGCTGCTCTGTTTACTGTACCCCCAATCACATTGCTTCATGAGCCCCAGGATGAACAACACTGCCTCACAATATTCACCTCAGTGACAAAATACTCCAGAAAAGGGTTCTAATGAAAAGCTTTATTTGCAGTTCCATAGTTTTACTTCAGCACTTGAAAGACGTCTCAAGGGTTGCAGGTGTGACCTCAATGGCATCTTCTTCCATCTGTCGAGGAGCAAGTACATTTAATGAATCCTTTAACAAACTGACCAGCATTTAGATTAAAGGAAGACTGGCTCCCTAAATCATTTATAGTATACGAGTCACCTAGAACTCAATTCATCACCAATAAGTCCAGATTTAAAGCAGCTCACCAGCTTGGAACCCCTACTTGCAAGGGAAGACGTATTCTGTCTCAGCCTGGTCACCTGTAACCGTAAGACAGGTTAGTCTCAGTAAATGAAAACAAGTTGACCAAATGTTCCTCAGAAGAGGGGAAAATAACATTTTGGGGAGGGTTAGTAGATCAACTTACTTGGCTGGTAGTAGTCATAGATCTTGACCACTGCTGGCTTTAGATTCTGTACTGGGAACTCCTGTATGATGTCCAGGGTGATGTGGAAAGGAAATAGTGATGTCAGCTGTTGGGAGAGAAACAAACATATGGGTCATTAAACGATCTAAGCAGAAGTTTCTGTATTTCAGCTTTGCTGACAGATACAGCAAAATAGATTATTTTTAAATGAAGCCCATTATAGAGCGCCATGTGAAACATTTCAAACTGAACGATGGTTTTCACCTCACCTCTGTCAAGTACAGTAACACATGGTCATCTTTGATATCAACACGATCCACTTGACTCGAACCCCTCAGCTGTGAAGACAAGTCATTGACATTGTACGGACAAAAAAACCTTGAGCCTTAAAAAAGGGACACCGATGAGGCAAGACCTCCATGGATAAAGGTCACACCACAACAACTCACCCTCCCCAAAGAGTCTGGATCTGGAGAAAACCCAGAGAGCATTTTCAAATCCACTATAATCATATTGGTGGTGAGCTCCTTTCCACGATATCTGAGAAAGACATGATTGACAAATGCTTGGATTGTTTTAGCCATAAAGACCAGGCTAAGCATTCCGACTGATCCAAGCAGAGGTACCAACTAGAAGGTCAATAACCTATAAACGGGTATAACGAAACTAATTCATTTGGGTCAAATCCATTCTGTAAGACACGCGCCAAGATAACACCGGCAAACGAGGTGAATACAAGACAGGTCCTTCATTCTTACCGAGACTCGAGCTTCAGCGTGACTCTGGGTCTCAAAGACTTGCTGTTGCAGTCCACCTCTGGAGTCACCTGGATACTGAGCGTTGTGCTTCTGGTAGGAGTAGGGACGTTGTAGCGGACCACCACCTGGGATAGAGAAGAGGAAGTCAGGGAAACCATCCTGTCCAAATACAAACGTTTTATGAGCCAGAAGAAACATCTTCCCTGTCATGTGTATTACAGTGCATCTTGCGCCACAGGACTGGGAGGAGAGATGTGTATTCACTGACCTGCACTGAGGCACAAGCACTGCCCTTCACTTCAACGCTGTACTTCCCTTCTGTGTCCTGCAGCGCCCTCTCCTGGTACAGAAGCTTGTTGTTTTGGTTGACATGGAAGAGGCACCGTTCCCCACTGGGAGACCGTACCGTCACTGTGCTGGCTCCGCCTCTACTGAACACCCTGGTGGAGTAGAGAGCCAGGGCCTGGAGGGCCACCACGGTGTCCTACACATACAGACCACAGGACAATCAGTTCAAAATTAAAGACACCATTTTGAAGGGTTGATTATTTTCCTCACATTGAACAGTTGCTAAAGTGACTAAATCCCAATTCCATTCATTATGATGGTTTCTAGGCTCTGTACCAGTGGAAGTGAGCCTCACCAGGTTGGACATGAAGAACACATGACCTGTGGTCTGATACAAGTCAAAGTTACAATGTTTGGGAAGTATACCTGGGTGGAGGAGAAGCCTCCGTAGGCGTTCTGCTGCCTCACCAGCCACCTGACGATGCGGGAGGCGTAGCCCAGGTCAGAGGTAGACCGAGAAGAGGCACTGAGGGACGCCAGCAGAACGTAGGAGCTGATCTCCACCTCCAGGGAGGGTAAGGTCTCCGAGGAGGACTGGGACCAGTGCAGGAGACCCCCTGAGGGTTGAGGAGCACACACACACACACGCCAGAATAAGAACTAGCTTATTCATCCCAATACAAAGTTCTGACCTCCCCAATTCATTTCCTGCCAAATACAATTTTAATGAGCAAGTTCAAACAATATTATTTTTCTTAACAATAATTTAAAATTAATAATTTTATTGGGCCTATCTGGAGCGCCAGATGGTCTGAGTGTTTGCACTTTTGGGACTACTCCATTATCCAGGCATGCTCAATCAAGGAAAGACTGCGCTAACAGATCTCGGACCAGGATATAGCTCACCCTCTTGAAATGAGATGGTGTCGAGGTGCTGCAGAAGCCGGGCCCGTGTCTCCATGTCACCTGCCAGGGTGAAGGTGTAGGCCAGCAGAGCAGTAGCGTAGGTGTTGGACAAATCACTGGTGGAGTTCTTCAGGCAAGACAAGCTGTGGTCCACAACAGGATCCTAGAGCACAGAATGACAGCAGCACATTAAGATAAGCCAGCCTGGTCCCAGATCAGTTTGGACTGGGTTCCATTCAACTTGCTGTTCTGGGGCCTCAGGCAGTTCAAATTGTTAATTAGGGAACACTTTTTGCTGAGGAACGGGATTGTTTTTCCTTGTAAATCTTGTGCATTTTATTACGTTGCATTTGTAAAGGGTATAATTTGTGTATATGCAGAGGTCCCATGCTAAAGAGGGATGGGACTCTTAAAATAAAGCTGAAAAATCAGACAACACGAACAGATCTGGGACCAGACTAGAGAGATTCAAGCTGGAGCCTAATATCAGTAGTAACAGATCTACACCATTCAGATCTGCTTACGTAACGCCCATTCTATGTTATGTCATAGGCTACTTGCAGAGAAATGACTTCACTACATCGTAGAAGCTGTAAATGACAGTTGATGTAAGACTGATGTCATACAGGAGGCTAAATGAGTTGCCTGTAATGACGTTGTGAGAAACGGTTCCATGGAGTGAAGCTACTTACCGACACGGACATGTTGAGCTCCAGCATTGAAGCAGTGATGTAAGCAGTCAGTGTGACTTCATCCGTCACTCCACCCTAGAAAACAATGTCACACTAACTGCATCTAGCCTGTTGAAATCAAACTATGTCTGGTCTGACGAAACAACCAGTTTATTAGCAATATAAAATACCTTCATTCTGTTGTTCAAGAGCTTCCCTAAAGCTCTGAAACAGCCATGTTTGCCTTGTTGACGTTCCAACCAAGTCTTGGATTGCTCCATCGTTGCCGGGTCAACATAGATGAAAGACTGGGCTTTGCCAAAGGATCTCAAGACAAAAGCAGTCAGCCTGAAGAAAGAAATGGATTCATTTAAAAGCCCCGACATAATATCGTCACGCTCCAAGTCATGACATCACACGGCAACTGTCCAATCCATCGTCTCCATGCCAGAGATGCCATTTGATTGGTCAATGCTTCATTGAAGCCACCAGTAGGTGAAAAACAAGCCAAGTACTCACCAGGTGTTCCCCAAGCCTTGTCCAAACGTGCTGTACGCACCATCAGCATTCTTGTAGTTCAGCTGCCGTTGGTAACCTGTCGGTGGGGTTTTAGCATGAACAGTGACCAAGCGGTTGTTCCATTCCCAGAGTTGTGCCCCAATATATCAGGGCTCTCCACCCCTGTTCATGGAGAGCTACCCTCCAACCAAGTTGTAATTAACCCCATTCAGCCAGCTAATTATTAGAAGGGGAGCTAGATTAGGGTTGGAGTGAAACCCTACAGGACAGTAACAGGGTTGGAGAGTCCTGCCCTATATAAGGAATAGGGTGCTATGAGACAGTGTCTATATTCTACCATCAAATGACTTCAGTAGGAAACCATGTGTTGGGTCAGTGATGTTATGTTAAGACATTGATATCATCCGTTATGCAGCTCCATCGTTACCATGACAGCAGGGTACACCGTGGAGAAACACTTTAAAAATGGAAAACTAAATCCTCTAATTGGACAAATTCAGCCCAGTTTGTGGATTTGGTGTCTAATCAAGACAGATTTTAAAGGGACTCTCCTACCACTAGTGAGGAACTTGGTAGCCTTGTCTAGGATGGCTGGCGTGAGCTGCTTTGTGTTCCTCAGGTACTCCAGGATGTAGATATTGGGGGAGAGCAGGGCCATGTTCTGCTCCCCACACCCATACGGCATCTGCAACAGTCCATCCAGGTTGTTGAGGGCCCGACCCAGGATGTCCCCTACAGAGAAACAAGGGACTTCCGTTACAGACTGTCCTCTTCAGCAAACAGCAGCGTCACAGGCGAAGGGTTGTCTTCCCACCACTACACAGGGGTGTATTTTACCCAGAACTGAGAGGGAAATCCTAGCAGAACCATCCACCACGTTCTGGGGGAGTTGCAGTTCCACCTCCTCCGTCAGAGCTTCTCCTGTGGACACAAAGATGAGTTGAATGAAGACGATCACGTCAACCACCGTGAACATTCAACGTTGATTCATTACTGACCAGTAGGACACAGCAACCAGTTGTAGGTGTGGCTCTTCTCTGTTCCCTCAGCCTGGAGGAAGAGAGGGATTCATTTCAGAGGCAGTTACACTAGACAGTATCTGTGCAACCTAACGTTAGTTCTCCCACAGCAGTAGACTACATACCTTCACCAGCAGGCTCCGTGTGACCGTGTCAACGCGTCCTCTCTACACGCAGTGTGGGACTGGACAGCCGCCGCACTAACGGACACGTTCAAAACCCCTACACACAGTACAGCGCAGGTTACACACCATCCAATACGGTGACAGTACACAACTCAGGTTGACATC
>NC_092087.1:90183097-90270500 GCF_045679555.1 Salvelinus alpinus | reverse complement strand
AGGAGGCTCCAAATCCAGCAAAAGCACTAATACAACATCACACACACACGGGGCAAGTAAGCAGTGTATATCGTGTGCGTCCTGGACACATGACGAATACAAGTTGAAAGTTGGAGTACAACACTAGTCTCGGCCAGGCCTCACAAGTGCATGTGTTTTAAGGTGCCCAAAAGAGCTCTCCTTTAAAACACCAAGGACCACATCAGGGGACGCCAAACCATCTGATTCCCTTGCCAGACATCTCGGCTCATTACACAATCAATGGTGCTCGCAATCGGATGCACTTTTAGGCCATTTAGGAGACAAATAGCACAGGAAAAGCAGTGCGCGCAGCTCCAGCCGACAGTCGAACGGTGAGGTTTTGAGCGAGTCGCAACAAAATGCACGGGGCTTCTGCAGCCCACATGACTTTATTCTGAACGGAGACAAGTCTGCTCGCTGGGCCGTTCGCTTTTGGGCCAAAAACACGGCTCCGTCGGTGACTTTTGGACCGATATTGGCGACCAGAAAACACAAGTGAAAGAGCATTTGGCCAGCCGGGAGAAGTCGAGCTGGGTGGCTTGAGTCTACATGGTTCTCATGTCGCGTTTAAGGCCAGCCCCCTGCACGGTGTGGAGCTTCAATAGCGCAGAGCAGCGTCTACAGCAAAGTACTCCTCCTCACAGACTACCGTAGTGTTCAGTAAGCGTGTGTGTTTACCGGACCATGGCAGAAGTCGCACCAGCACCCGCCGCCGCCGCGCCGGCCAAGGCACCCAAGAAGAAGGCAGCGGCCAAGGCCAAGAAAGCGGGACCCAGCGTAGGCGAGCTCATCGTCAAGGCGGTGTCCGCCTCCAAGGAGAGGAGCGGCGTGTCCCTGGCCGCGCTCAAGAAGAGTCTGGCTGCAGGTGGCTACGACGTGGAGAAGAACAACTCCCGCGTCAAGATCGCCGTCAAGAGCCTCGTCACCAAGGGCACCCTGGTCCAGACCAAGGGCACAGGTGCCTCCGGCTCCTTCAAGCTCAACAAGAAAGCCGTGGAGGCAAAGAAGCCCGCCAAGAAAGCCGCAGCCCCCAAAGCAAAGAAGGTGGCCGCCAAGAAGCCCGCCGCGGCGAAGAAGCCCAAGAAGGTAGCAGCCAAGAAGGCCGTCGCCGCAAAGAAGTCCCCCAAGAAGGCCAAGAAGCCCGCTACACCCAAAAAGGTCGCCAAGAGCCCAAAGAAAGTGAAGAAGCCCGCCGCGGCGGCCAAGAAGGCGGCCAAGAGCCCCAAAAAGGCTACCAAGGCAGCGAAGCCCAAAGCCGCCAAGCCCAAGGCAGCCAAGGCCAGAAAGGCAGCCCCCAAGAAGAAGTAAACCTATTCCAAACGGTGTTCGACTCGACACATGTTGTTACCACAAAAGGCTCTTTTAAGAGCCACCCACCTCTTTCCATAAAAGCGCATGTCATTCCATGTTGTAGCTGTCGTGCAAAAGAAATGAAATGACAAGCACACCAGGCTACTTTTACGCACCACATTTTCCCACTCTGGGTGTGTGCTGCCCGGAGAGAGCGATAGGGAGAGGTATATAATAACAATAATAATAATCGAGTGGCAAAATGGCGTACAATTGTCACTCAAGAGTGCAGCACCAGCCAATGTTGTGAAGTTTTAGAATTGCCATTAATAATTCAAATTGGAGAGGAGGCAGGCTGCTGTGATGTGTTAATCATCATCCGACCCATGTTAATACTATAGCGTAAGTGTTTCCCATTTGGATGATTTGACTGATTTGATTTGTCACAAATTCGGAGGGAAACAGAGTAGCCTAGCCCTTCTCACTCAGCTGCCTGCGGGTGGGTGAGGGCGGGCTTAGGGCTGACTGTCTGTCTGTCCCTCACTCCAATTGGATAAGGCCACACCGGCCCGGTGGCCAATCGGTGCCTCTTGTGGCGAGGTATAAATATGGCTCTCGAGGTGGCCAGCGGCTCATTCAGACTTTCTGTGACATCCTAAAAGCTAGCAATATGAGCGGAAGAGGCAAAACCGGAGGCAAGGCCAGGGCGAAGGCAAAGACACGTTCATCCCGTGCCGGACTCCAGTTCCCCGTGGGCCGTGTGCACAGGCTGCTGCGCAAAGGCAACTACGCCGAGCGTGTGGGCGCTGGCGCACCAGTGTACCTGGCCGCAGTGCTCGAGTACCTGACTGCTGAGATCCTGGAGTTGGCCGGCAACGCTGCCCGTGACAACAAGAAGACCCGTATCATCCCCCGTCACCTGCAGCTGGCTGTCCGTAACGACGAGGAGCTGAACAAACTGCTTGGCGGCGTGACCATCGCTCAGGGTGGTGTGCTACCCAACATCCAGGCAGTGCTGCTCCCCAAGAAGACTGAGAAGGCCGTCAAAGCCAAGTAAAATCGCTACTGCGGCTGCCACTTGACTACTCAACCCCCAAAGGCTCTTTTAAGAGCCAACCACCTAGCTCAGCAAAAGCGCAAAGTGTCCTTTTATATGCCACATACACGGCACCGTATCAAGTGCCCACATGAGGCGTTGAATGAACAATAACACCTACTAGGCGACTCTTAAGTTTGCACGGTGACTATATTAATGCGCGTAATATGAACGCGCGTAAAGTGTCGGCCCTAACAAAAGAGCCAAGCGCGCGAGGGTGGGGGTTGCATTTTGGGGCGGCAGGGAGAGGCCCAGCCTCCCGTCCAATGGACGCCGGAGGAGGCCTCCGCAACGGGCCAATCAGAGTGGTGCGTAGAAGGTGTCCAATCAGCAGACGCCGCTGCCGGCTTTATAAACTTCACATAGGCATTTGGAGGCTATACTCCGACTGTGAAAGAAGGAATCTAGCTAGCGCCATGGCCAGAACCAAGCAAACCGCTCGCAAATCCACCGGTGGTAAAGCACCCAGGAAGCAGCTCGCCACCAAGGCTGCGCGCAAGAGCGCCCCGGCCACCGGCGGCGTGAAGAAACCTCACCGTTACAGGCCCGGCACCGTGGCTCTGCGAGAGATCCGTCGTTACCAGAAGTCCACTGAGCTGCTGATCCGTAAACTGCCCTTCCAGCGCCTGGTGAGAGAAATTGCCCAGGACTTCAAGACCGACCTGCGCTTCCAGAGTTCCGCCGTGATGGCCCTGCAGGAGGCTAGCGAGGCTTACCTGGTCGGCCTGTTCGAGGACACCAACCTGTGCGCCATCCACGCCAAGAGGGTGACCATCATGCCCAAGGACATCCAGCTGGCCCGTCGTATTCGCGGAGAGCGCGCTTAAACGATGACCTGATCTCCAAAATCCCCCAAAGGCTCTTTTAAGAGCCACCTCCATATTTTCGTCAAAAAGGCACAATTGTTCCATTTCCCACCATGTATGTTGTCGACGTACAGACCGTGGTTCGATTCCAGGCTGTATCACAGCCGGCCGTGAGTGCAAATAAGCGCTGGTTCTTAACATCGAAAGAAAAGCGACGTATTGCACGTGTTACTTTGCGTAATTGTAGCTGCGATATGATCTGCTAAAGAGAGTGATGTATGTATGTATGCCTAGAGTCAAAAGGTTTTACAAAGGAGGGGAAAATACACTAGCAGTAATGACATAGGGCAAAGAGTGGCAAAATTGGTCACTACGAAAAACATTAGCATGCCACCAGACTTTGATGAAAGTCCCGTATTGCAGTGCTGCTGAGAGACTCGTGCAGAGGGGAAAACTTTACCGTGGAGCACGGAGGCCATCTAGTGGTTAAACGCGGCAAGTGCCAACATCGTAGTGGTATTTGATCTTCAGGCCAGCGTTTCCCAAACTCGGTCCTCGGGTCCCCAAGTGGTACTTTTTCGAATCCAATAGCTGTTGGAATGTAACATGCTAGAGTGTGTCAATGACTTAGTGAAAAACCCCATTCCCTCTTTGCTGTGCCATGTGACCGTTGAAAAAAAACACAAAAACATGTGCACCCCATAATTCATGCGACTGACTAAGGTATTGACCCAACAATGATATCTCTGACTAATCCTATTACATACCCATTGTTCCTCCTTTAGACTACATCAGTGATCCCTTAAGAGAAAAGCTATCGGGACAGCAGGAATGAAAAGATGTAATCATCAAGGGCTTGCAAAACAGCTGCTACGAAACAGGACACAAGCAGCTGCAATGATTAGTCCTATTATTAGTTGACCAATTCCATAATTGCAATCACCAGTGCTGCATAGACTTCATAAGGAAGTAAATGGCTCAGAAGTGCATAGATTACAAGTCGACTTCTGAAGTGAGATGTAGTCTTCATGTGTGCTTTGTTTCGAATGTATGTCAATGTTGAGTGCACCGATGTAGAGTGTAGCAAAAGTGTAGCAAAATCACCTACGCGCAAGAAGATTTGCTCCGGAATCGAAACAAATGATAAGAAGACCCAGTAAAGGCCCTAAATACAGGCTGCCAGTTAAATGCCGAAATCACACAGCTAAAGTGATAGGCCTATAAAGCACCCGGCGAATACAAAAGAACGCAGGTCAAAAGAGGTGGGAAAACGACATTACCCGTTGAATGCAAAGGCATCAATCCAAAGGGATAATGTACTATAGTCAGACGCATGGCACAGGCAAAAAGTGGAGGCGAACCTTTGGGCAAATCAGGAAGCAGACAGGACATCTCTGCGCATGCGTTGCTGTATCCAGCACTCACGAGACAGGTAATAGCGGAGCTCCGTGGTGCTGAAAAGGACATTTGCCAAGGCCTATTTCCCGTTGGAGTGATTTGTGACATGCTATAGGCACAGTTCAGTACAGCCCTCATCCAACATTGGTGACAGAATCGGCCACGTTTTTTCCCTCATTTGACACTTGAGAAACATACATTCACATAACGTTGTGTTCCATATCTGCAGGAGACAAAGCAGCAGAAAATGTGCAAGTGAATATGATTTAAGAGCAGTCAAATGTGACGTACAGTTACTTTTTCCCCTAACCTATTCTGTGATTCATCTACAAATACACGCTTCACATTTCAAGACATGCGCATAAACGATGACCTGATCTCCAAAATCCCCCAAACACCTCCATATTTCCGTCAAAAAGGCACACTTGTTCCATTTCCCACCATGTATGTTGTTGACTAACACGTCGCGTTCCCTGCTCTCGAGTCACTACAGACCGTGGTTCGATTCCAGGCTGTATCACAACCGGCCGTGATTGCAAATAAGAGTTGGTTCTTAACTGACGTGACTAGTTAAATAAAGGTGACATCGAAAGAAAAGCGACGTATTGCACGTTTGCCTTTGCGTAATTGTAGCTGCGATATGATCTGCTAAAGAGAGAGTGATGTGACCACATGTATGTATGTATGCCTAGAGTAGAAGAGTGAAAGGTTTTTACAAAGGAGGGGAAAATACACCTGCAGTAATGAGTGATAGTAATGTCATAGGGCAAAGAGTCGCAAAAATGGTCACTACGTAGCTAAGAACAACATAGCATGCCAGCAGACTTTGAAAGTCCCATATTGCAGTGCTGCTGAGACTCGTGCAGAGGGGAAAACTTTACCGTGGAGCACGGAGGCCATCTAGTGGTTAAACGCGGCTACTGCCAACTTGTGAGCACATCGTAGTGGTATTTGATCTTCAGGCCAGCGTTTCCCAAACTCGGTCCTCGGGTCCCCAAGTGGTACTTTTTCGAATCCAATAGCTGTTGGAATGTAACATGCTAGAGTGTGTCAATGACTTAGTGAAAATCCCCATTTCAAAAAAATCGAAAACATGTGCACCCCATAACTCATGCGACTGACCAAGGTATTGAGGCAAAGAAATGATATCTCTGACTAATCCTATTACGTACCCATTGTTCCTCCTTTGTTAATTGAGAGAAAAGCTATCGGGACAGCAGGAATGAAAAGATGTAATCATCAAGGCCTTGCAAAACAGCTGTTACGAAACAGGACACAAGCAGCTGCAATGATTAGTCCTATTATTAATTGACCAATTACAGAATTGCAATCACCAGCGCTGCATTGCTGCATAGACTTGATAAGGAAGTAAATGCCTCAGAAGTGCATAATATTCGATGATCATATGCATAGATTAGAAGTCGACTTCTGAAGTGAGATTTAGTCTTCGTGTGTTCTTTTGAGTGCACCGATGTAGACCGTACTTGAATGACTGTATTTGTTAGTTGGTTTTTGTGTTTGTTGGGCTGCCACTATCTACTAGGCTGCCACATCCTTTTTTTACAGTGTAGCTAAATCACCTAGGCGAAAGAAGATTTGCTCAGGAATCGAAACCCCTTGACAGCTTCACCAAATGATAAGACCCAGTAAAGGCCCTAAATACAGGCTGCCAGTTAAATGCAGAATTCACACAGCTAAAGTGATGGGCCTATAAAGCACCCGGCGAATACAAATAACGTAGATCAAAAGAGGTGGTAAAACGACATAACCCGTTGAATGCAAAGGGATAATGTACTATAGTCAGACGCATGGCACAGGCTAAAAGTGGAGGCGAACCTTTGGCCAAAATCAGGAAGCAAACAGGAAATCTCTGCGCATGCGTTGCTGTATTCAGCACGTTTGAATGGACAGACAGCGCGCCTCTGCTGCATCTTCACTCACCACACAGGTAATAGCGGAGCTCCGTGGTGCTGGAAAGGACAGCGCCTCTGGCCATTTGCCAAGGCCAATTTCCCGTTGGAGGGATGTGTGACATGCTATAGGCACAGTTCAGTACACCCCTCGTCCAACAGACCCCCTCCTGTAATTGGTCACAGAATCATCCAGTTGATTCCGGCCACGTTCTTTCCCTGGTCACTGCAACAAAACCTTTGTCGGGGTGCATTGGTGTAAGACGTAGTCCTGGAGAAAAAGTTGACCTATAGGCTATATGATATAATGGCATGTGGACCTTTTTTTTGCAGCTGCCTACAGATAAAGAGTGCACTAGGCTAGAGAGAAAAGTAGCAATCCGTTTTTTAATAAAGCGGTACTATGTAACTTACCCTCCTTTGACAGTTGAGAAACATACATCCACATGACGTTGTGTTCCAAATCTGCAGGAGACAAAGCAGCAGAAAATGTGCAAGTGAATATGATTTAAGAGCAGTCAAATGAAGTCATAGTGACGTACGGTTACTTTTTCACCAAACCTATTCTGTGATTGATCTACAAATACACGCTTCACATTTCAAGACACGCTCTTCTAAAGTCATTGTTTTCCACAATGCAATGCTCACGTGAGCTAGGAGAACATGTTCTATTTAATGTGTTTGAAACTTTTGGAACCTCTGCCTATTTGATGATCTGTTGTAGTTAGTGGTTTTTTGGACCACATACTTGTGCAAATTGCATCAGGTTGAGGGATAAATGCTCTCTCTGTGTGCCATTGTCAGTAGCACTTCTGATCCAGCAGGTGGTGCAAAGATCCCTCTCTATGTGGCTTGAATGATGAGCAGACTGAATGAATTGAAAGGCAGTGTTGGCAACATGACTTCTGGTCAATGCCTCCCTATCTATATGTGTTGACCTATTCATTTGAGCTCCTAAATGAAGCATAGAGTGTCAACATTGCATCTCGCCTGAATCATGTCTTCATTCCTGTCTTGCAACGTGGTGAGGTGTGTGTTTGTGCTAGAAATCACTGGCCACTTGATTAATGGAACACCAGTCACTTTCATCATGCGGAGCTCTTGTCATACGGATATACAGTATTCTATCGTTAGGTATGTTAGTCTATGCCGGTGTGACATTGCTCGTCCAGATATTGATGTATTGTCATTCGATCCCTTTTGTTAGATTTGGGTGTATTGTGTGGAATCCTGGGACATGGTTAGATCTTACTTGTTTGACGTGACTGTGCTGTTGGAGCTAGTAACACAAGCATTTCCGTACTAAACACGTGTATGTGGCAAATTAGATTTGGATCGAATGGGTAATTACAATAGATTGTATGTCGGTAGGAGTTTTCCTCAGTGTGTGTCCCCCTTCCATTTCCCCTTGATGTCCCCGTCAGTTACGCTGCGGCCGACTTACTACCGATGTCACTGAGGTCCAAGTGAAAGTCCTAGCCTATAGGGTGTGGTAACAGGCCCTGTGTTATTTGTTGTTGTACTCTACATGTGAAGTATCTGCACTGTTGATAATAGGGAAATGCAAGCAGTTGAAGGGAACAAGGGACAGAGTCTAACCTGCTGTTGAACACAAGGCCCCGAGCATGTCCGCGGACAGAGTACGGTTCACTCCCAGTCCTATGATGTTGCTCTGTAGGTGAGCTTTTTTCAGCATCCAATTCCTGGCAGCCTTCTCCCTGGTTGAATTGTGAATGTGAGTGAATGGAGAATGTTTGGCTTCGGTATCCAAGGTGTTTGAGAATGTTGAGGACCAGTGTTCCGAGGGCCTGACTGTGACATCATAAAGCGGAATGCAGTTAGTGTGCCGTTTGAGGGATTCCAATTCAGTCCGGTGCGGTCTTCCAGACAGTGCGTGTGCTCTCTGTGCGATGACTTGTAAGTCGGTCGTGCGTACACGGAGTACAAGTACGACGGGAAGTGACATTTAGGGTAAGCCTAACCCTTCTTCTAAGCTACATTTCTGCCTTTACTAGACTATGGGGATATTTGATATACGAATGCTTCCGCTCGGTGTTTGAGATCAATTGACACTCTTTACCATGGCACTTTGAGATGTATTTTAAACTGCAAAAACACTTACGCCCCACTGCACTTTGTATACCAGGGTTGGCTGGCCTTCTGGTATACTTTTATTGACCAAGCCATTTTGGCTTTACTACCTTTTTATTTGGCCATTTTTATTGTTCAGAAATGTGGTGGGTACTCTCTTCGTTCGCTGGACTTTATCCCGCTAACTGTTCCAAATGTCTGAACCGAATTTGGTATAAGGTCTTTTATGTACTCTGCGCCATCGTCTCGGAACAGCTTACAAAATCATTTGAAACTGGAAGAACTTGTCCCGATTGGTGTTTTTCAATCACCGATGAAGGATTTTGAGGCTGATTCCCTGACCTGCTGTTTTTGATTTTGTTATACTCTTGTGAATTCAATGGTTTTTACTAGATGACTTGTAGTTTTTCATGTTGTCTGTCTGTAATTGTTGTAATGACTCGGTGCTGCCTAACTTGGCCAGGACGCTCTTGAAAAAGAGATTTTAATATCTACGAGGCCTTCCTGGTTCAATAAAGGTTAAAAACATTTTTTTTAACTGAGCCTGTTTCTCCTAACCTGCTATGACAAAGTGACTTTGTGACACTAGCTGTATCCTAAAAGGCAACCTCTGTTCCTCGATGTACTAAACCGAGGCCCGGCAGCCAGTAAGTACAAGTAAGAGACAATTACGGCAACAATAAGTAGTAAGATGAAAGCTATTCACATTTGAGATGTGAATAAACGGCACCGATTGATCAATTGCCAGTACGTGTCCTTTTGAAATGACCTGTTGAGACGGGCCCTCCTTCTGTGGCGTTCATTTGACGGCCATAGTGCTATCTGGCCTATAAATGATCCACTCATTCCATAATAAGACGATTTGTTATTGGTTTGTGAACACAAGTCCAATACAATATTTGCACACCTCTGTACGAATAGGAAAACTATCCCTTCATTGTGTGTGTGTGTGGGTGTCTGAGGAATGTTTTACTGCCGTTTCACCTTACAGAGGTATCACCACCCTTCCCATCGGCACCTCGGGTCCTCTTGGCTCCCTGACCGTCAGGCCGGATCCTGTGTAGGGAAGAAAAAAGAAGATTGATGTTATATTACATGGCCTTCAATAGCAAAATGACCGATGAGGTGACATTATGAGCCCCTTTTAGCTTTATGGCATTCCATGTGTATTTGTTTCCCCGTGGTCTATAACGGTGTCTCAATTATGGCATGAAGGTTTGGTGTGTTAGTACTTGTTATTAGGTGTGTGGAAGAGTCACCTTCCTTTGTCCTTTCTAACTGGGACCTCTATTCGACTTCTTTAGGGCTGTCTCTATTGGGGGGGGGGGGAGAAACTGCAGTGGGTTGAATCCTACTAAATCAGTGTTTTCCAACTCCAGGGGTAGAGTAGCCTACCAGTAGACATTTTTGTTGTAGCCCTGGAGAGGCACAGCTGATTCAACTACTGTGGAACATAGAGTACTAGTCGATTACCCAGTTTGACTTGCTTTCATTTCTTCTTGGCAGAACCCCTATCGCTCCTCCCTCGTTCCCTAGAACGAGCGCCGATCCCTTTGCAACAGAGGCCAGGCAAAAGCGCGCGCTTTCTGTGCCACTGGCTTCAATCAGGTCCACCAACTGCAGATAATAACAGCACACCACGTATCGCGGACGTCACTTATTCACTTGAACTCCACTAGCGAACACATCATGTCTGGAAGAGGCAAAGGCGGCAAGGGACTCGGAAAGGGAGGCGCCAAGCGTCATCGCAAGGTTCTCCGCGATAACATCCAGGGAATCACCAAGCCCGCTATCCGCCGTCTGGCTCGCCGTGGCGGCGTGAAGCGTATCTCCGGCCTGATCTACGAGGAGACCCGCGGTGTCCTGAAGGTGTTCCTGGAGAACGTGATCCGTGACGCCGTCACCTACACCGAGCACGCCAAGAGGAAGACCGTAACCGCCATGGACGTGGTCTACGCTCTGAAACGCCAGGGACGCACCCTGTACGGTTTCGGCGGTTAAACACACTGTCTTCTGAACGTCTACATCCCGACTTGAACCCAAAAGGCTCTTTTAAGAGCCACCCACATCCGCTTGAAAAAGGCCAATTCCATAGTTATAGGAAACCATGAACCACTCTCGAGTGGACAGGGAGTGTTGATGACAGGACTCTTATGTTCAGTGTAGAAACAGTCGTATTTCGACGGCACCCAACCTTTAATTAATTTATTAGACCTTTATTTAACTAGGCAAGTCAGTTAAGAACATAATCTAATTTTCAATGACGGCATAGGAACAGTGGGTGAACTGCCTGTTCAAGGGCAGAAGGACAGATTCAGAAGCTAAAGCCGACAGCCCTACTAAGTCCAAAAAGGGGGTGCAAAGGTTGTAGGATATGCATTTACGTCCCCCTTTTGAAACACACATTTTCCCCACCAGTAAAAAAACATAGGCGATGGAATTGGGGGAGGTAGGGCGCACAGGTCTTTGTTTAGGGAGCCAGCCTCTGAGTGGAAGGCTCTTATGCGCGCTCGGCTCCACTGGGCAAATGAAAGCAGGGGCGCCTATGAGAAAGCAGGGGTGTGTCCACGGCCGCTGAATTTGCTTAGCTTCCTCTTCATAAGAGAGGAAAGCGCAGTCCAGCCCCTCATTCGAAGCATCAGCATCATGCCCGAGCCAGCAAAGTCCGCGCCCAAGAAGGGCTCCAAGAAAGCCGTCACCAAGACCGCAGGGAAAGGCGGCAAGAAGCGCCGAAAGTCGAGGAAGGAGAGCTATGCAATTTACGTGTACAAAGTACTGAAGCAGGTCCACCCCGACACCGGCATCTCCTCCAAGGCCATGGGAATCATGAACTCGTTCGTGAACGACATCTTCGAGCGTATCGCCGGAGAGTCCTCTCGCCTGGCCCACTACAACAAGCGTTCCACCATCACCTCCAGGGAGATCCAGACCGCGGTGCGCCTGCTGCTCCCCGGAGAGCTGGCCAAGCACGCGGTGTCCGAGGGCACCAAGGCCGTGACCAAATACACCAGCTCCAAGTAAACAGCCCATTTGGAGTGCTGTACTAACCCAAAGGCTCTTTTAAGAGCCACCCACCCAGTCAGTGAAAAAGGCAAATCCATCACAAATGAATGTGTAGCTAGGCTGTGTTTTTTTATTGGTCTGCAAAACATGCTAAACCGGTTAGAGGTTAAAAAAAAAAAATTGTTGTGGAATAAGTCTATGCAATAAAATATGTTTGATAAGTGGAACTAGAATGAAAAGATGATGATTGTGCACATGCCAGTAGACAAAGGGAGTGGGATTCCACTAGTGCTCCAAGGACTAGAGTGGGGGTGGGGACACTACAAATATTGATCTATACAGCCCTTGTTCCACTCACTCACATGCATGCATGCACTAGCTACAGAGAGAGAGAGAGAGAGAGACACTCTACTCTCTAGCCCTATATCAGGCCCACATGGGGCGCCAGCCTCCATAGCGCCGGCCAGACACCAAGACCCACAGACACAAAGACCGGCACCAGTCGAGTCACGCTGCGGAGTCAAGCATTGATACATTGATTAGTAGACAGACAGAGAGAGAGAGAGAGAGAGACTACCTATCTGCCTACCTATCGGCAAAAAAAGACACAGGAAACACACACACACACACTGTGTCCAAATAGGAGGCTCCAAATCCAGCAAAAGCACTAATACAACATCACACACACACGGGGCAAGTAAGCAGTGTATATCGTGTGCGTCCTGGACACATGACGAATACAAGTTGAAAGTTGGAGTACAACACTAGTCTCGGCCAGGCCTCACAAGTGCATGTGTTTTAAGGTGCCCAAAAGAGCTCTCCTTTAAAACACCAAGGACCACATCAGGGGACGCCAAACCATCTGATTCCCTTGCCAGACATCTCGGCTCATTACACAATCAATGGTGCTCGCAATCGGATGCACTTTTAGGCCATTTAGGAGACAAATAGCACAGGAAAAGCAGTGCGCGCAGCTCCAGCCGACAGTCGAACGGTGAGGTTTTGAGCGAGTCGCAACAAAATGCACGGGGCTTCTGCAGCCCACATGACTTTATTCTGAACGGAGACAAGTCTGCTCGCTGGGCCGTTCGCTTTTGGGCCAAAAACACGGCTCCGTCGGTGACTTTTGGACCGATATTGGCGACCAGAAAACACAAGTGAAAGAGCATTTGGCCAGCCGGGAGAAGTCGAGCTGGGTGGCTTGAGTCTACATGGTTCTCATGTCGCGTTTAAGGCCAGCCCCCTGCACGGTGTGGAGCTTCAATAGCGCAGAGCAGCGTCTACAGCAAAGTACTCCTCCTCACAGACTACCGTAGTGTTCAGTAAGCGTGTGTGTTTACCGGACCATGGCAGAAGTCGCACCAGCACCCGCCGCCGCCGCGCCGGCCAAGGCACCCAAGAAGAAGGCAGCGGCCAAGGCCAAGAAAGCGGGACCCAGCGTAGGCGAGCTCATCGTCAAGGCGGTGTCCGCCTCCAAGGAGAGGAGCGGCGTGTCCCTGGCCGCGCTCAAGAAGAGTCTGGCTGCAGGTGGCTACGACGTGGAGAAGAACAACTCCCGCGTCAAGATCGCCGTCAAGAGCCTCGTCACCAAGGGCACCCTGGTCCAGACCAAGGGCACAGGTGCCTCCGGCTCCTTCAAGCTCAACAAGAAAGCCGTGGAGGCAAAGAAGCCCGCCAAGAAAGCCGCAGCCCCCAAAGCAAAGAAGGTGGCCGCCAAGAAGCCCGCCGCGGCGAAGAAGCCCAAGAAGGTAGCAGCCAAGAAGGCCGTCGCCGCAAAGAAGTCCCCCAAGAAGGCCAAGAAGCCCGCTACACCCAAAAAGGTCGCCAAGAGCCCAAAGAAAGTGAAGAAGCCCGCCGCGGCGGCCAAGAAGGCGGCCAAGAGCCCCAAAAAGGCTACCAAGGCAGCGAAGCCCAAAGCCGCCAAGCCCAAGGCAGCCAAGGCCAGAAAGGCAGCCCCCAAGAAGAAGTAAACCTATTCCAAACGGTGTTCGACTCGACACATGTTGTTACCACAAAAGGCTCTTTTAAGAGCCACCCACCTCTTTCCATAAAAGCGCATGTCATTCCATGTTGTAGCTGTCGTGCAAAAGAAATGAAATGACAAGCACACCAGGCTACTTTTACGCACCACATTTTCCCACTCTGGGTGTGTGCTGCCCGGAGAGAGCGATAGGGAGAGGTATATAATAACAATAATAATAATCGAGTGGCAAAATGGCGTACAATTGTCACTCAAGAGTGCAGCACCAGCCAATGTTGTGAAGTTTTAGAATTGCCATTAATAATTCAAATTGGAGAGGAGGCAGGCTGCTGTGATGTGTTAATCATCATCCGACCCATGTTAATACTATAGCGTAAGTGTTTCCCATTTGGATGATTTGACTGATTTGATTTGTCACAAATTCGGAGGGAAACAGAGTAGCCTAGCCCTTCTCACTCAGCTGCCTGCGGGTGGGTGAGGGCGGGCTTAGGGCTGACTGTCTGTCTGTCCCTCACTCCAATTGGATAAGGCCACACCGGCCCGGTGGCCAATCGGTGCCTCTTGTGGCGAGGTATAAATATGGCTCTCGAGGTGGCCAGCGGCTCATTCAGACTTTCTGTGACATCCTAAAAGCTAGCAATATGAGCGGAAGAGGCAAAACCGGAGGCAAGGCCAGGGCGAAGGCAAAGACACGTTCATCCCGTGCCGGACTCCAGTTCCCCGTGGGCCGAGTGCACAGGCTGCTGCGCAAAGGCAACTACGCCGAGCGTGTGGGCGCTGGCGCACCAGTGTACCTGGCCGCAGTGCTCGAGTACCTGACTGCTGAGATCCTGGAGTTGGCCGGCAACGCTGCCCGTGACAACAAGAAGACCCGTATCATCCCCCGTCACCTGCAGCTGGCTGTCCGTAACGACGAGGAGCTGAACAAACTGCTTGGCGGCGTGACCATCGCTCAGGGTGGTGTGCTACCCAACATCCAGGCAGTGCTGCTCCCCAAGAAGACTGAGAAGGCCGTCAAAGCCAAGTAAAATCGCTACTGCGGCTGCCACTTGACTACTCAACCCCCAAAGGCTCTTTTAAGAGCCAACCACCTAGCTCAGCAAAAGCGCAAAGTGTCCTTTTATATGCCACATACACGGCACCGTATCAAGTGCCCACATGAGGCGTTGAATGAACAATAACACCTACTAGGCGACTAAGTTTGCACGGTGACTATTATATTAATGCGCGTAATATGAACGCGCGTAAAGTGTCGGCCCTAACAAAAGAGCTAAGCGCGCGAGGGTGGGGGTTGCATTTTGGGGCGGCAGGGAGAGGCCCAGCCTCCCGTCCAATGGGCGCCGGAGGAGGCCTCCGCAACGGGCCAATCAGAGTGGTGCGTAGAAGGTGTCCAATCAGCAGACGCCGCTGCCGGCTTTATAAACTTCACATAGGCATTTGGAGGCTATACTCCGACTGTGAAAGAAGGAATCTAGCTAGCGCCATGGCCAGAACCAAGCAAACCGCTCGCAAATCCACCGGTGGTAAAGCACCCAGGAAGCAGCTCGCCACCAAGGCTGCGCGCAAGAGCGCCCCGGCCACCGGCGGCGTGAAGAAACCTCACCGTTACAGGCCCGGCACCGTGGCTCTGCGAGAGATCCGTCGTTACCAGAAGTCCACTGAGCTGCTGATCCGTAAACTGCCCTTCCAGCGCCTGGTGAGAGAAATTGCCCAGGACTTCAAGACCGACCTGCGCTTCCAGAGTTCCGCCGTGATGGCCCTGCAGGAGGCTAGCGAGGCTTACCTGGTCGGCCTGTTCGAGGACACCAACCTGTGCGCCATCCACGCCAAGAGGGTGACCATCATGCCCAAGGACATCCAGCTGGCCCGTCGTATTCGCGGAGAGCGCGCTTAAACGATGACCTGATCTCCAAAATCCCCCAAAGGCTCTTTTAAGAGCCACCTCCATATTTTCGTCAAAAAGGCACAATTGTTCCATTTCCCACCATGTATGTTGTCGACGTACAGACCGTGGTTCGATTCCAGGCTGTATCACAGCCGGCCGTGAGTGCAAATAAGCGCTGGTTCTTAACATCGAAAGAAAAGCGACGTATTGCACGTGTTACTTTGCGTAATTGTAGCTGCGATATGATCTGCTAAAGAGAGTGATGTATGTATGTATGCCTAGAGTCAAAAGGTTTTACAAAGGAGGGGAAAATACACTAGCAGTAATGACATAGGGCAAAGAGTGGCAAAATTGGTCACTACGTAGCTACGAAAAACATTAGCATGCCACCAGACTTTGATGAAAGTCCCGTATTGCAGTGCTGCTGAGAGACTCGTGCAGAGGGGAAAACTTTACCGTGGAGCACGGAGGCCATCTAGTGGTTAAACGCGGCAAGTGCCAACATCGTAGTGGTATTTGATCTTCAGGCCAGCGTTTCCCAAACTCGGTCCCCAAGTGGTACTTTTTCGAATCCAATAGCTGTTGGAATGTAACATGCTAGAGTGTGTCAATGACTTAGTGAAAAACCCCATTCCCTCTTTGCTGTGCCATGTGACCGTTGAAAAAAAACACAAAAACATGTGCACCCCATAATTCATGCGACTGACTAAGGTATTGACCCAACAATGATATCTCTGACTAATCCTATTACATACCCATTGTTCCTCCTTTAGACTACATCAGTGATCCCTTAAGAGAAAAGCTATCGGGACAGCAGGAATGAAAAGATGTAATCATCAAGGGCTTGCAAAACAGCTGTTACGAAACAGGACACAAGCAGCTGCAATGATTAGTCCTATTATTAGTTGACCAATTCCATAATTGCAATCACCAGCGCTGCATTGCTGCATAGACTTGATAAGGAAGTAAATGCCTCAGAAGTGCATAGATTAGAAGTCGACTTCTGAAGTGAGATGTAGTCTTCATGTGTGCTTTGTTTCGAATGTATGTCAATGTTGAGTGCACCGATGTAGAGTGTAGCAAAAGTGTAGCAAAATCACCTACGCGCAAGAAGATTTGCTCCGGAATCGAAACAAATGATAAGAAGACCCAGTAAAGGCCCTAAATACAGGCTGCCAGTTAAATGCCGAAATCACACAGCTAAAGTGATAGGCCTATAAAGCACCCGGCGAATACAAAAGAACGCAGGTCAAAAGAGGTGGGAAAACGACATTACCCGTTGAATGCAAAGGCATCAATCCAAAGGGATAATGTACTATAGTCAGACGCATGGCACAGGCAAAAAGTGGAGGCGAACCTTTGGGCAAATCAGGAAGCAGACAGGACATCTCTGCGCATGCGTTGCTGTATCCAGCACTCACGAGACAGGTAATAGCGGAGCTCCGTGGTGCTGAAAAGGACATTTGCCAAGGCCTATTTCCCGTTGGAGTGATTTGTGACATGCTATAGGCACAGTTCAGTACAGCCCTCATCCAACATTGGTGACAGAATCGGCCACGTTTTTTCCCTCATTTGACACTTGAGAAACATACATTCACATAACGTTGTGTTCCATATCTGCAGGAGACAAAGCAGCAGAAAATGTGCAAGTGAATATGATTTAAGAGCAGTCAAATGTGACGTACAGTTACTTTTTCCCCTAACCTATTCTGTGATTCATCTACAAATACACGCTTCACATTTCAAGACATGCGCATAAACGATGACCTGATCTCCAAAATCCCCCAAACACCTCCATATTTCCGTCAAAAAGGCACACTTGTTCCATTTCCCACCATGTATGTTGTTGACTAACACGTCGCGTTCCCTGCTCTCGAGTCACTACAGACCGTGGTTCGATTCCAGGCTGTATCACAACCGGCCGTGATTGCAAATAAGAGTTGGTTCTTAACTGACGTGACTAGTTAAATAAAGGTGACATCGAAAGAAAAGCGACGTATTGCACGTTTGCCTTTGCGTAATTGTAGCTGCGATATGATCTGCTAAAGAGAGAGTGATGTGACCACATGTATGTATGTATGCCTAGAGTAGAAGAGTGAAAGGTTTTTACAAAGGAGGGGAAAATACACCTGCAGTAATGAGTGATAGTAATGTCATAGGGCAAAGAGTCGCAAAAATGGTCACTACGTAGCTAAGAACAACATAGCATGCCAGCAGACTTTGAAAGTCCCATATTGCAGTGCTGCTGAGACTCGTGCAGAGGGGAAAACTTTACCGTGGAGCACGGAGGCCATCTAGTGGTTAAACGCGGCTACTGCCAACTTGTGAGCACATCGTAGTGGTATTTGATCTTCAGGCCAGCGTTTCCCAAACTCGGTCCTCGGGTCCCCAAGTGGTACTTTTTCGAATCCAATAGCTGTTGGAATGTAACATGCTAGAGTGTGTCAATGACTTAGTGAAAATCCCCATTTCAAAAAAATCGAAAACATGTGCACCCCATAACTCATGCGACTGACCAAGGTATTGAGGCAAAGAAATGATATCTCTGACTAATCCTATTACGTACCCATTGTTCCTCCTTTGTTAATTGAGAGAAAAGCTATCGGGACAGCAGGAATGAAAAGATGTAATCATCAAGGCCTTGCAAAACAGCTGTTACGAAACAGGACACAAGCAGCTGCAATGATTAGTCCTATTATTAATTGACCAATTACAGAATTGCAATCACCAGCGCTGCATTGCTGCATAGACTTGATAAGGAAGTAAATGCCTCAGAAGTGCATAATATTCGATGATCATATGCATAGATTAGAAGTCGACTTCTGAAGTGAGATTTAGTCTTCGTGTGTTCTTTTGAGTGCACCGATGTAGACCGTACTTGAATGACTGTATTTGTTAGTTGGTTTTTGTGTTTGTTGGGCTGCCACTATCTACTAGGCTGCCACATCCTTTTTTTACAGTGTAGCTAAATCACCTAGGCGAAAGAAGATTTGCTCAGGAATCGAAACCCCTTGACAGCTTCACCAAATGATAAGACCCAGTAAAGGCCCTAAATACAGGCTGCCAGTTAAATGCAGAATTCACACAGCTAAAGTGATGGGCCTATAAAGCACCCGGCGAATACAAATAACGTAGATCAAAAGAGGTGGTAAAACGACATAACCCGTTGAATGCAAAGGGATAATGTACTATAGTCAGACGCATGGCACAGGCTAAAAGTGGAGGCGAACCTTTGGCCAAAATCAGGAAGCAAACAGGAAATCTCTGCGCATGCGTTGCTGTATTCAGCACGTTTGAATGGACAGACAGCGCGCCTCTGCTGCATCTTCACTCACCACACAGGTAATAGCGGAGCTCCGTGGTGCTGGAAAGGACAGCGCCTCTGGCCATTTGCCAAGGCCAATTTCCCGTTGGAGGGATGTGTGACATGCTATAGGCACAGTTCAGTACACCCCTCATCCAACAGACCCCCTCCTGTAATTGGTCACAGAATCATCCAGTTAATTCCGGCCACGTTCTTTCCCTGGTCACTGCAACAAAACCTTTGTCGGGGTGCATTGGTGTAAGACGTAGTCCTGGAGAAAAAGTTGACCTATAGGCTATATGATATAATGGCATGTGGACCTTTTTTTTGCAGCTGCCTACAGATAAAGAGTGCACTAGGCTAGAGAGAAAAGTAGCAATCCGTTTTTTAATAAAGCGGTACTATGTAATTTACCCTCCTTTGACAGTTGAGAAACATACATCCACATGACGTTGTGTTCCAAATCTGCAGGAGACAAAGCAGCAGAAAATGTGCAAGTGAATATGATTTAAGAGCAGTCAAATGAAGTCATAGTGACGTACGGTTACTTTTTCACCAAACCTATTCTGTGATTGATCTACAAATACACGCTTCACATTTCAAGACACGCTCTTCTAAAGTCATTGTTTTCCACAATGCAATGCTCACGTGAGCTAGGAGAACATGTTCTATTTAATGTGTTGAACCTCTGCCTATTTGATGATCTGTTGTAGTTAGTGGTTTTTTGGACCACATACTTGTGCAAATTGCATCAGGTCGAGGGATAAATGCTCGCTCTGTGTGCCATTGTCAGTAGCACTTCTGATCCAGCAGGTGGTGCAAAGATCCCTCTCTATGTGGCTTGAATGATGAGCAGACTGAATGAATTGAAAGGCAGTGTTGGCAACATGACTTCTGGTCAGTGCCTCCCTATCTATATGTGTTGACCTATTCATTTGAGCTCCTAAATGAAGCATAGAGTGTCAACATTGCATCTCGCCTGAATCATGTCTTCATTCCTGTCTTGCAACGTGGTGAGGTGTGTGTTTGTGTTAGAAATCACTGGCCACTTGATTAATGGAACACCAGTCACTTTCATCATGCGGAGCTCTTGTCATACGGATATACAGTATTCTATCGTTAGGTATGTTAGTCTATGCCGGTGTGACATTGCTCGTCCAGATATTGATGTATTGTCATTCGATCCCTTTTGTTAGATTTGGGTGTATTGTGTGGAATCCTGGGACATGGTTAGATCTTACTTGTTTGATGTGACTGTGCTGTTGGAGCTAGTAACACAAGCATTTCCGTACTAAACACGTGTATGTGGCAAATTAGATTTGGATCGAATGGGTAATTACAATAGATTGTATGTCGGTAGGAGTTTTCCTCAGTGTGTGTCCCCCTTCCATTTCCCCTTGATGTCCCCGTCAGTTACGCTGCGGCCGACTTACTACCGATGTCACTGTGGTCCAAGTGAAAGTCCTAGCCTATAGGGTGTGGTAACAGGCCCTGTGTTATTTGTTGTTGTACTCTACATGTGAAGTATCTGCACTGTTGATAATAGGGAAATGCAAGCAGTTGAAGGGAACAAGGGACAGAGTCTAACCTGCTGTTGAACACAAGGCCCCGAGCATGTCCGCGGACAGAGTACGGTTCACTCCCAGTCCTATGATGTTGCTCTGTAGGTGAGCTTTTTTCAGCATCCAATTCCTGGCAGCCTTCTCCCTGGTTGAATTGTGAATGTGAGTGAATGGAGAATGTTTGGCTTCGGTATCCAAGGTGTTTGAGAATGTTGAGGACCAGTGGTCCGAGGGCCTGACTGTGACATCATAAAGCGGAATGCAGTTAGTGTGCCGTTTGAGGGATTCCAATTCAGTCCGGTGCGGTCTTCCAGACAGTGCGTGTGCTCTCTGTGCGATGACTTGTAAGTCGGTCGTGCGTACACGGAGTACAAGTACGACGGGAAGTGACATTTAGGGTAAGCCTAACCCTTCTTCTAAGCTACATTTCTGCCTTTACTAGACTATGGGGATATTTGATATACGAATGCTTCCGCTCGGTGTTTGAGATCAATTGACACTCTTTACCATGGCACTTTGAGATGTATTTTAAACTGCAAAAACACTTACGCCCCACTGCACTTTGTATACCAGGGTTGGCTGGCCTTCTGGTATACTTTTATTGACCAAGCCATTTTGGCTTTACTACCTTTTTATTTGGCCATTTTTATTGTTCAGAAATGTGGTGGGTACTCTCTTCGTTCGCTGGACTTTATCCCGCTAACTGTTCCAAATGTCTGAACCGAATTTGGTATAAGGTCTTTTATGTACTCTGCGCCATCGTCTCGGAACAGCTTACAAAATCATTTGAAACTGGAAGAACTTGTCCCGATTGGTGTTTTTCAATCACCGATGAAGGATTTTGAGGCTGATTCCCTGACCTGCTGTTTTTGATTTTGTTATACTCTTGTGAATTCAATGGTTTTTACTAGATGACTTGTAGTTTTTCATGTTGTCTGTCTGTAATTGTTGTAATGACTCGGTGCTGCCTAACTTGGCCAGGACGCTCTTGAAAAAGAGATTTTAATATCTACGAGGCCTTCCTGGTTCAATAAAGGTTAAAAACATTTTTTTTAACTGAGCCTGTTTCTCCTAACCTGCTATGACAAAGTGACTTTGTGACACTAGCTGTATCCTAAAAGGCAACCTCTGTTCCTCGATGTACTAAACCGAGGCCCGGCAGCCAGTAAGTACAAGTAAGAGACAATTACGGCAACAATAAGTAGTAAGATGAAAGCTATTCACATTTGAGATGTGAATAAACGGCACCGATTGATCAATTGCCAGTACGTGTCCTTTTGAAATGACCTGTTGAGACGGGCCCTCCTTCTGTGGCGTTCATTTGACGGCCATAGTGCTATCTGGCCTATAAATGATCCACTCATTCCATAATAAGACGATTTGTTATTGGTTTGTGAACACAAGTCCAATACAATATTTGCACACCTCTGTACGAATAGGAAAACTATCCCTTCATTGTGTGTGTGTGTGGGTGTCTGAGGAATGTTTTACTGCCGTTTCACCTTACAGAGGTATCACCACCCTTCCCATCGGCACCTCGGGTCCTCTTGGCTCCCTGACCGTCAGGCCGGATCCTGTGTAGGGAAGAAAAAAGAAGATTGATGTTATATTACATGGCCTTCAATAGCAAAATGACCGATGAGGTGACATTATGAGCCCCTTTTAGCTTTATGGCATTCCATGTGTATTTGTTTCCCCGTGGTCTATAACGGTGTCTCAATTATGGCATGAAGGTTTGGTGTGTTAGTACTTGTTATTAGGTGTGTGGAAGAGTCACCTTCCTTTGTCCTTTCTAACTGGGACCTCTATTCGACTTCTTTAGGGCTGTCTCTATTGGGGGGGGGGGAGAAACTGCAGTGGGTTGAATCCTACTAAATCAGTGTTTTCCAACTCCAGGGGTAGAGTAGCCTACCAGTAGACATTTTTGTTGTAGCCCTGGAGAGGCACAGCTGATTCAACTACTGTGGAACATAGAGTACTAGTCGATTACCCAGTTTGACTTGCTTTCATTTCTTCTTGGCAGAACCCCTATCGCTCCTCCCTCGTTCCCTAGAACGAGCGCCGATCCCTTTGCAACAGAGGCCAGGCAAAAGCGCGCGCTTTCTGTGCCACTGGCTTCAATCAGGTCCACCAACTGCAGATAATAACAGCACACCACGTATCGCGGACGTCACTTATTCACTTGAACTCCACTAGCGAACACATCATGTCTGGAAGAGGCAAAGGCGGCAAGGGACTCGGAAAGGGAGGCGCCAAGCGTCATCGCAAGGTTCTCCGCGATAACATCCAGGGAATCACCAAGCCCGCTATCCGCCGTCTGGCTCGCCGTGGCGGCGTGAAGCGTATCTCCGGCCTGATCTACGAGGAGACCCGCGGTGTCCTGAAGGTGTTCCTGGAGAACGTGATCCGTGACGCCGTCACCTACACCGAGCACGCCAAGAGGAAGACCGTAACCGCCATGGACGTGGTCTACGCTCTGAAACGCCAGGGACGCACCCTGTACGGTTTCGGCGGTTAAACACACTGTCTTCTGAACGTCTACATCCCGACTTGAACCCAAAAGGCTCTTTTAAGAGCCACCCACATCCGCTTGAAAAAGGCCAATTCCATAGTTATAGGAAACCATGAACCACTCTCGAGTGGACAGGGAGTGTTGATGACAGGACTCTTATGTTCAGTGTAGAAACAGTCGTATTTCGACGGCACCCAACCTTTAATTAATTTATTAGACCTTTATTTAACTAGGCAAGTCAGTTAAGAACATAATCTAATTTTCAATGACGGCATAGGAACAGTGGGTGAACTGCCTGTTCAAGGGCAGAAGGACAGATTCAGAAGCTAAAGCCGACAGCCCTACTAAGTCCAAAAAGGGGGTGCAAAGGTTGTAGGATATGCATTTACGTCCCCCTTTTGAAACACACATTTTCCCCACCAGTAAAAAAACATAGGCGATGGAATTGGGGGAGGTAGGGCGCACAGGTCTTTGTTTAGGGAGCCAGCCTCTGAGTGGAAGGCTCTTATGCGCGCTCGGCTCCACTGGGCAAATGAAAGCAGGGGCGCCTATGAGAAAGCAGGGGTGTGTCCACGGCCGCTGAATTTGCTTAGCTTCCTCTTCATAAGAGAGGAAAGCGCAGTCCAGCCCCTCATTCGAAGCATCAGCATCATGCCCGAGCCAGCAAAGTCCGCGCCCAAGAAGGGCTCCAAGAAAGCCGTCACCAAGACCGCAGGGAAAGGCGGCAAGAAGCGCCGAAAGTCGAGGAAGGAGAGCTATGCAATTTACGTGTACAAAGTACTGAAGCAGGTCCACCCCGACACCGGCATCTCCTCCAAGGCCATGGGAATCATGAACTCGTTCGTGAACGACATCTTCGAGCGTATCGCCGGAGAGTCCTCTCGCCTGGCCCACTACAACAAGCGTTCCACCATCACCTCCAGGGAGATCCAGACCGCGGTGCGCCTGCTGCTCCCCGGAGAGCTGGCCAAGCACGCGGTGTCCGAGGGCACCAAGGCCGTGACCAAATACACCAGCTCCAAGTAAACAGCCCATTTGGAGTGCTGTACTAACCCAAAGGCTCTTTTAAGAGCCACCCACCCAGTCAGTGAAAAAGGCAAATCCATCACAAATGAATGTGTAGCTAGGCTGTGTTTTTTTATTGGTCTGCAAAACATGCTAAACCGGTTAGAGGTTAAAAAAAAAAAATTGTTGTGGAATAAGTCTATGCAATAAAATATGTTTGATAAGTGGAACTAGAATGAAAAGATGATGATTGTGCACATGCCAGTAGACAAAGGGAGTGGGATTCCACTAGTGCTCCAAGGACTAGAGTGGGGGTGGGGACACTACAAATATTGATCTATACAGCCCTTGTTCCACTCACTCACATGCATGCATGCACTAGCTACAGAGAGAGAGAGAGAGAGAGACACTCTACTCTCTAGCCCTATATCAGGCCCACATGGGGCGCCAGCCTCCATAGCGCCGGCCAGACACCAAGACCCACAGACACAAAGACCGGCACCAGTCGAGTCACGCTGCGGAGTCAAGCATTGATACATTGATTAGTAGACAGACAGAGAGAGAGAGAGAGAGAGAGACTACCTATCTGCCTACCTATCGGCAAAAAAAGACACAGGAAACACACACACACACACTGTGTCCAAATAGGAGGCTCCAAATCCAGCAAAAGCACTAATACAACATCACACACACACGGGGCAAGTAAGCAGTGTATATCGTGTGCGTCCTGGACACATGACGAATACAAGTTGAAAGTTGGAGTACAACACTAGTCTCGGCCAGGCCTCACAAGTGCATGTGTTTTAAGGTGCCCAAAAGAGCTCTCCTTTAAAACACCAAGGACCACATCAGGGGACGCCAAACCATCTGATTCCCTTGCCAGACATCTCGGCTCATTACACAATCAATGGTGCTCGCAATCGGATGCACTTTTAGGCCATTTAGGAGACAAATAGCACAGGAAAAGCAGTGCGCGCAGCTCCAGCCGACAGTCGAACGGTGAGGTTTTGAGCGAGTCGCAACAAAATGCACGGGGCTTCTGCAGCCCACATGACTTTATTCTGAACGGAGACAAGTCTGCTCGCTGGGCCGTTCGCTTTTGGGCCAAAAACACGGCTCCGTCGGTGACTTTTGGACCGATATTGGCGACCAGAAAACACAAGTGAAAGAGCATTTGGCCAGCCGGGAGAAGTCGAGCTGGGTGGCTTGAGTCTACATGGTTCTCATGTCGCGTTTAAGGCCAGCCCCCTGCACGGTGTGGAGCTTCAATAGCGCAGAGCAGCGTCTACAGCAAAGTACTCCTCCTCACAGACTACCGTAGTGTTCAGTAAGCGTGTGTGTTTACCGGACCATGGCAGAAGTCGCACCAGCACCCGCCGCCGCCGCGCCGGCCAAGGCACCCAAGAAGAAGGCAGCGGCCAAGGCCAAGAAAGCGGGACCCAGCGTAGGCGAGCTCATCGTCAAGGCGGTGTCCGCCTCCAAGGAGAGGAGCGGCGTGTCCCTGGCCGCGCTCAAGAAGAGTCTGGCTGCAGGTGGCTACGACGTGGAGAAGAACAACTCCCGCGTCAAGATCGCCGTCAAGAGCCTCGTCACCAAGGGCACCCTGGTCCAGACCAAGGGCACAGGTGCCTCCGGCTCCTTCAAGCTCAACAAGAAAGCCGTGGAGGCAAAGAAGCCCGCCAAGAAAGCCGCAGCCCCCAAAGCAAAGAAGGTGGCCGCCAAGAAGCCCGCCGCGGCGAAGAAGCCCAAGAAGGTAGCAGCCAAGAAGGCCGTCGCCGCAAAGAAGTCCCCCAAGAAGGCCAAGAAGCCCGCTACACCCAAAAAGGTCGCCAAGAGCCCAAAGAAAGTGAAGAAGCCCGCCGCGGCGGCCAAGAAGGCGGCCAAGAGCCCCAAAAAGGCTACCAAGGCAGCGAAGCCCAAAGCCGCCAAGCCCAAGGCAGCCAAGGCCAGAAAGGCAGCCCCCAAGAAGAAGTAAACCTATTCCAAACGGTGTTCGACTCGACACATGTTGTTACCACAAAAGGCTCTTTTAAGAGCCACCCACCTCTTTCCATAAAAGCGCATGTCATTCCATGTTGTAGCTGTCGTGCAAAAGAAATGAAATGACAAGCACACCAGGCTACTTTTACGCACCACATTTTCCCACTCTGGGTGTGTGCTGCCCGGAGAGAGCGATAGGGAGAGGTATATAATAACAATAATAATAATCGAGTGGCAAAATGGCGTACAATTGTCACTCAAGAGTGCAGCACCAGCCAATGTTGTGAAGTTTTAGAATTGCCATTAATAATTCAAATTGGAGAGGAGGCAGGCTGCTGTGATGTGTTAATCATCATCCGACCCATGTTAATACTATAGCGTAAGTGTTTCCCATTTGGATGATTTGACTGATTTGATTTGTCACAAATTCGGAGGGAAACAGAGTAGCCTAGCCCTTCTCACTCAGCTGCCTGCGGGTGGGTGAGGGCGGGCTTAGGGCTGACTGTCTGTCTGTCCCTCACTCCAATTGGATAAGGCCACACCGGCCCGGTGGCCAATCGGTGCCTCTTGTGGCGAGGTATAAATATGGCTCTCGAGGTGGCCAGCGGCTCATTCAGACTTTCTGTGACATCCTAAAAGCTAGCAATATGAGCGGAAGAGGCAAAACCGGAGGCAAGGCCAGGGCGAAGGCAAAGACACGTTCATCCCGTGCCGGACTCCAGTTCCCCGTGGGCCGAGTGCACAGGCTGCTGCGCAAAGGCAACTACGCCGAGCGTGTGGGCGCTGGCGCACCAGTGTACCTGGCCGCAGTGCTCGAGTACCTGACTGCTGAGATCCTGGAGTTGGCCGGCAACGCTGCCCGTGACAACAAGAAGACCCGTATCATCCCCCGTCACCTGCAGCTGGCTGTCCGTAACGACGAGGAGCTGAACAAACTGCTTGGCGGCGTGACCATCGCTCAGGGTGGTGTGCTACCCAACATCCAGGCAGTGCTGCTCCCCAAGAAGACTGAGAAGGCCGTCAAAGCCAAGTAAAATCGCTACTGCGGCTGCCACTTGACTACTCAACCCCCAAAGGCTCTTTTAAGAGCCAACCACCTAGCTCAGCAAAAGCGCAAAGTGTCCTTTTATATGCCACATACACGGCACCGTATCAAGTGCCCACATGAGGCGTTGAATGAACAATAACACCTACTAGGCGACTAAGTTTGCACGGTGACTATTATATTAATGCGCGTAATATGAACGCGCGTAAAGTGTCGGCCCTAACAAAAGAGCTAAGCGCGCGAGGGTGGGGGTTGCATTTTGGGGCGGCAGGGAGAGGCCCAGCCTCCCGTCCAATGGGCGCCGGAGGAGGCCTCCGCAACGGGCCAATCAGAGTGGTGCGTAGAAGGTGTCCAATCAGCAGACGCCGCTGCCGGCTTTATAAACTTCACATAGGCATTTGGAGGCTATACTCCGACTGTGAAAGAAGGAATCTAGCTAGCGCCATGGCCAGAACCAAGCAAACCGCTCGCAAATCCACCGGTGGTAAAGCACCCAGGAAGCAGCTCGCCACCAAGGCTGCGCGCAAGAGCGCCCCGGCCACCGGCGGCGTGAAGAAACCTCACCGTTACAGGCCCGGCACCGTGGCTCTGCGAGAGATCCGTCGTTACCAGAAGTCCACTGAGCTGCTGATCCGTAAACTGCCCTTCCAGCGCCTGGTGAGAGAAATTGCCCAGGACTTCAAGACCGACCTGCGCTTCCAGAGTTCCGCCGTGATGGCCCTGCAGGAGGCTAGCGAGGCTTACCTGGTCGGCCTGTTCGAGGACACCAACCTGTGCGCCATCCACGCCAAGAGGGTGACCATCATGCCCAAGGACATCCAGCTGGCCCGTCGTATTCGCGGAGAGCGCGCTTAAACGATGACCTGATCTCCAAAATCCCCCAAAGGCTCTTTTAAGAGCCACCTCCATATTTTCGTCAAAAAGGCACAATTGTTCCATTTCCCACCATGTATGTTGTCGACGTACAGACCGTGGTTCGATTCCAGGCTGTATCACAGCCGGCCGTGAGTGCAAATAAGCGCTGGTTCTTAACATCGAAAGAAAAGCGACGTATTGCACGTGTTACTTTGCGTAATTGTAGCTGCGATATGATCTGCTAAAGAGAGTGATGTATGTATGTATGCCTAGAGTCAAAAGGTTTTACAAAGGAGGGGAAAATACACTAGCAGTAATGACATAGGGCAAAGAGTGGCAAAATTGGTCACTACGTAGCTACGAAAAACATTAGCATGCCACCAGACTTTGATGAAAGTCCCGTATTGCAGTGCTGCTGAGAGACTCGTGCAGAGGGGAAAACTTTACCGTGGAGCACGGAGGCCATCTAGTGGTTAAACGCGGCAAGTGCCAACATCGTAGTGGTATTTGATCTTCAGGCCAGCGTTTCCCAAACTCGGTCCCCAAGTGGTACTTTTTCGAATCCAATAGCTGTTGGAATGTAACATGCTAGAGTGTGTCAATGACTTAGTGAAAAACCCCATTCCCTCTTTGCTGTGCCATGTGACCGTTGAAAAAAAACACAAAAACATGTGCACCCCATAATTCATGCGACTGACTAAGGTATTGACCCAACAATGATATCTCTGACTAATCCTATTACATACCCATTGTTCCTCCTTTAGACTACATCAGTGATCCCTTAAGAGAAAAGCTATCGGGACAGCAGGAATGAAAAGATGTAATCATCAAGGGCTTGCAAAACAGCTGTTACGAAACAGGACACAAGCAGCTGCAATGATTAGTCCTATTATTAGTTGACCAATTCCATAATTGCAATCACCAGCGCTGCATTGCTGCATAGACTTGATAAGGAAGTAAATGCCTCAGAAGTGCATAGATTAGAAGTCGACTTCTGAAGTGAGATGTAGTCTTCATGTGTGCTTTGTTTCGAATGTATGTCAATGTTGAGTGCACCGATGTAGAGTGTAGCAAAAGTGTAGCAAAATCACCTACGCGCAAGAAGATTTGCTCCGGAATCGAAACAAATGATAAGAAGACCCAGTAAAGGCCCTAAATACAGGCTGCCAGTTAAATGCCGAAATCACACAGCTAAAGTGATAGGCCTATAAAGCACCCGGCGAATACAAAAGAACGCAGGTCAAAAGAGGTGGGAAAACGACATTACCCGTTGAATGCAAAGGCATCAATCCAAAGGGATAATGTACTATAGTCAGACGCATGGCACAGGCAAAAAGTGGAGGCGAACCTTTGGGCAAATCAGGAAGCAGACAGGACATCTCTGCGCATGCGTTGCTGTATCCAGCACTCACGAGACAGGTAATAGCGGAGCTCCGTGGTGCTGAAAAGGACATTTGCCAAGGCCTATTTCCCGTTGGAGTGATTTGTGACATGCTATAGGCACAGTTCAGTACAGCCCTCATCCAACATTGGTGACAGAATCGGCCACGTTTTTTCCCTCATTTGACACTTGAGAAACATACATTCACATAACGTTGTGTTCCATATCTGCAGGAGACAAAGCAGCAGAAAATGTGCAAGTGAATATGATTTAAGAGCAGTCAAATGTGACGTACAGTTACTTTTTCCCCTAACCTATTCTGTGATTCATCTACAAATACACGCTTCACATTTCAAGACATGCGCATAAACGATGACCTGATCTCCAAAATCCCCCAAACACCTCCATATTTCCGTCAAAAAGGCACACTTGTTCCATTTCCCACCATGTATGTTGTTGACTAACACGTCGCGTTCCCTGCTCTCGAGTCACTACAGACCGTGGTTCGATTCCAGGCTGTATCACAACCGGCCGTGATTGCAAATAAGAGTTGGTTCTTAACTGACGTGACTAGTTAAATAAAGGTGACATCGAAAGAAAAGCGACGTATTGCACGTTTGCCTTTGCGTAATTGTAGCTGCGATATGATCTGCTAAAGAGAGAGTGATGTGACCACATGTATGTATGTATGCCTAGAGTAGAAGAGTGAAAGGTTTTTACAAAGGAGGGGAAAATACACCTGCAGTAATGAGTGATAGTAATGTCATAGGGCAAAGAGTCGCAAAAATGGTCACTACGTAGCTAAGAACAACATAGCATGCCAGCAGACTTTGAAAGTCCCATATTGCAGTGCTGCTGAGACTCGTGCAGAGGGGAAAACTTTACCGTGGAGCACGGAGGCCATCTAGTGGTTAAACGCGGCTACTGCCAACTTGTGAGCACATCGTAGTGGTATTTGATCTTCAGGCCAGCGTTTCCCAAACTCGGTCCTCGGGTCCCCAAGTGGTACTTTTTCGAATCCAATAGCTGTTGGAATGTAACATGCTAGAGTGTGTCAATGACTTAGTGAAAATCCCCATTTCAAAAAAATCGAAAACATGTGCACCCCATAACTCATGCGACTGACCAAGGTATTGAGGCAAAGAAATGATATCTCTGACTAATCCTATTACGTACCCATTGTTCCTCCTTTGTTAATTGAGAGAAAAGCTATCGGGACAGCAGGAATGAAAAGATGTAATCATCAAGGCCTTGCAAAACAGCTGTTACGAAACAGGACACAAGCAGCTGCAATGATTAGTCCTATTATTAATTGACCAATTACAGAATTGCAATCACCAGCGCTGCATTGCTGCATAGACTTGATAAGGAAGTAAATGCCTCAGAAGTGCATAATATTCGATGATCATATGCATAGATTAGAAGTCGACTTCTGAAGTGAGATTTAGTCTTCGTGTGTTCTTTTGAGTGCACCGATGTAGACCGTACTTGAATGACTGTATTTGTTAGTTGGTTTTTGTGTTTGTTGGGCTGCCACTATCTACTAGGCTGCCACATCCTTTTTTTACAGTGTAGCTAAATCACCTAGGCGAAAGAAGATTTGCTCAGGAATCGAAACCCCTTGACAGCTTCACCAAATGATAAGACCCAGTAAAGGCCCTAAATACAGGCTGCCAGTTAAATGCAGAATTCACACAGCTAAAGTGATGGGCCTATAAAGCACCCGGCGAATACAAATAACGTAGATCAAAAGAGGTGGTAAAACGACATAACCCGTTGAATGCAAAGGGATAATGTACTATAGTCAGACGCATGGCACAGGCTAAAAGTGGAGGCGAACCTTTGGCCAAAATCAGGAAGCAAACAGGAAATCTCTGCGCATGCGTTGCTGTATTCAGCACGTTTGAATGGACAGACAGCGCGCCTCTGCTGCATCTTCACTCACCACACAGGTAATAGCGGAGCTCCGTGGTGCTGGAAAGGACAGCGCCTCTGGCCATTTGCCAAGGCCAATTTCCCGTTGGAGGGATGTGTGACATGCTATAGGCACAGTTCAGTACACCCCTCATCCAACAGACCCCCTCCTGTAATTGGTCACAGAATCATCCAGTTAATTCCGGCCACGTTCTTTCCCTGGTCACTGCAACAAAACCTTTGTCGGGGTGCATTGGTGTAAGACGTAGTCCTGGAGAAAAAGTTGACCTATAGGCTATATGATATAATGGCATGTGGACCTTTTTTTTGCAGCTGCCTACAGATAAAGAGTGCACTAGGCTAGAGAGAAAAGTAGCAATCCGTTTTTTAATAAAGCGGTACTATGTAATTTACCCTCCTTTGACAGTTGAGAAACATACATCCACATGACGTTGTGTTCCAAATCTGCAGGAGACAAAGCAGCAGAAAATGTGCAAGTGAATATGATTTAAGAGCAGTCAAATGAAGTCATAGTGACGTACGGTTACTTTTTCACCAAACCTATTCTGTGATTGATCTACAAATACACGCTTCACATTTCAAGACACGCTCTTCTAAAGTCATTGTTTTCCACAATGCAATGCTCACGTGAGCTAGGAGAACATGTTCTATTTAATGTGTTGAACCTCTGCCTATTTGATGATCTGTTGTAGTTAGTGGTTTTTTGGACCACATACTTGTGCAAATTGCATCAGGTCGAGGGATAAATGCTCGCTCTGTGTGCCATTGTCAGTAGCACTTCTGATCCAGCAGGTGGTGCAAAGATCCCTCTCTATGTGGCTTGAATGATGAGCAGACTGAATGAATTGAAAGGCAGTGTTGGCAACATGACTTCTGGTCAGTGCCTCCCTATCTATATGTGTTGACCTATTCATTTGAGCTCCTAAATGAAGCATAGAGTGTCAACATTGCATCTCGCCTGAATCATGTCTTCATTCCTGTCTTGCAACGTGGTGAGGTGTGTGTTTGTGTTAGAAATCACTGGCCACTTGATTAATGGAACACCAGTCACTTTCATCATGCGGAGCTCTTGTCATACGGATATACAGTATTCTATCGTTAGGTATGTTAGTCTATGCCGGTGTGACATTGCTCGTCCAGATATTGATGTATTGTCATTCGATCCCTTTTGTTAGATTTGGGTGTATTGTGTGGAATCCTGGGACATGGTTAGATCTTACTTGTTTGATGTGACTGTGCTGTTGGAGCTAGTAACACAAGCATTTCCGTACTAAACACGTGTATGTGGCAAATTAGATTTGGATCGAATGGGTAATTACAATAGATTGTATGTCGGTAGGAGTTTTCCTCAGTGTGTGTCCCCCTTCCATTTCCCCTTGATGTCCCCGTCAGTTACGCTGCGGCCGACTTACTACCGATGTCACTGTGGTCCAAGTGAAAGTCCTAGCCTATAGGGTGTGGTAACAGGCCCTGTGTTATTTGTTGTTGTACTCTACATGTGAAGTATCTGCACTGTTGATAATAGGGAAATGCAAGCAGTTGAAGGGAACAAGGGACAGAGTCTAACCTGCTGTTGAACACAAGGCCCCGAGCATGTCCGCGGACAGAGTACGGTTCACTCCCAGTCCTATGATGTTGCTCTGTAGGTGAGCTTTTTTCAGCATCCAATTCCTGGCAGCCTTCTCCCTGGTTGAATTGTGAATGTGAGTGAATGGAGAATGTTTGGCTTCGGTATCCAAGGTGTTTGAGAATGTTGAGGACCAGTGGTCCGAGGGCCTGACTGTGACATCATAAAGCGGAATGCAGTTAGTGTGCCGTTTGAGGGATTCCAATTCAGTCCGGTGCGGTCTTCCAGACAGTGCGTGTGCTCTCTGTGCGATGACTTGTAAGTCGGTCGTGCGTACACGGAGTACAAGTACGACGGGAAGTGACATTTAGGGTAAGCCTAACCCTTCTTCTAAGCTACATTTCTGCCTTTACTAGACTATGGGGATATTTGATATACGAATGCTTCCGCTCGGTGTTTGAGATCAATTGACACTCTTTACCATGGCACTTTGAGATGTATTTTAAACTGCAAAAACACTTACGCCCCACTGCACTTTGTATACCAGGGTTGGCTGGCCTTCTGGTATACTTTTATTGACCAAGCCATTTTGGCTTTACTACCTTTTTATTTGGCCATTTTTATTGTTCAGAAATGTGGTGGGTACTCTCTTCGTTCGCTGGACTTTATCCCGCTAACTGTTCCAAATGTCTGAACCGAATTTGGTATAAGGTCTTTTATGTACTCTGCGCCATCGTCTCGGAACAGCTTACAAAATCATTTGAAACTGGAAGAACTTGTCCCGATTGGTGTTTTTCAATCACCGATGAAGGATTTTGAGGCTGATTCCCTGACCTGCTGTTTTTGATTTTGTTATACTCTTGTGAATTCAATGGTTTTTACTAGATGACTTGTAGTTTTTCATGTTGTCTGTCTGTAATTGTTGTAATGACTCGGTGCTGCCTAACTTGGCCAGGACGCTCTTGAAAAAGAGATTTTAATATCTACGAGGCCTTCCTGGTTCAATAAAGGTTAAAAACATTTTTTTTAACTGAGCCTGTTTCTCCTAACCTGCTATGACAAAGTGACTTTGTGACACTAGCTGTATCCTAAAAGGCAACCTCTGTTCCTCGATGTACTAAACCGAGGCCCGGCAGCCAGTAAGTACAAGTAAGAGACAATTACGGCAACAATAAGTAGTAAGATGAAAGCTATTCACATTTGAGATGTGAATAAACGGCACCGATTGATCAATTGCCAGTACGTGTCCTTTTGAAATGACCTGTTGAGACGGGCCCTCCTTCTGTGGCGTTCATTTGACGGCCATAGTGCTATCTGGCCTATAAATGATCCACTCATTCCATAATAAGACGATTTGTTATTGGTTTGTGAACACAAGTCCAATACAATATTTGCACACCTCTGTACGAATAGGAAAACTATCCCTTCATTGTGTGTGTGTGTGGGTGTCTGAGGAATGTTTTACTGCCGTTTCACCTTACAGAGGTATCACCACCCTTCCCATCGGCACCTCGGGTCCTCTTGGCTCCCTGACCGTCAGGCCGGATCCTGTGTAGGGAAGAAAAAAGAAGATTGATGTTATATTACATGGCCTTCAATAGCAAAATGACCGATGAGGTGACATTATGAGCCCCTTTTAGCTTTATGGCATTCCATGTGTATTTGTTTCCCCGTGGTCTATAACGGTGTCTCAATTATGGCATGAAGGTTTGGTGTGTTAGTACTTGTTATTAGGTGTGTGGAAGAGTCACCTTCCTTTGTCCTTTCTAACTGGGACCTCTATTCGACTTCTTTAGGGCTGTCTCTATTGGGGGGGGGGGAGAAACTGCAGTGGGTTGAATCCTACTAAATCAGTGTTTTCCAACTCCAGGGGTAGAGTAGCCTACCAGTAGACATTTTTGTTGTAGCCCTGGAGAGGCACAGCTGATTCAACTACTGTGGAACATAGAGTACTAGTCGATTACCCAGTTTGACTTGCTTTCATTTCTTCTTGGCAGAACCCCTATCGCTCCTCCCTCGTTCCCTAGAACGAGCGCCGATCCCTTTGCAACAGAGGCCAGGCAAAAGCGCGCGCTTTCTGTGCCACTGGCTTCAATCAGGTCCACCAACTGCAGATAATAACAGCACACCACGTATCGCGGACGTCACTTATTCACTTGAACTCCACTAGCGAACACATCATGTCTGGAAGAGGCAAAGGCGGCAAGGGACTCGGAAAGGGAGGCGCCAAGCGTCATCGCAAGGTTCTCCGCGATAACATCCAGGGAATCACCAAGCCCGCTATCCGCCGTCTGGCTCGCCGTGGCGGCGTGAAGCGTATCTCCGGCCTGATCTACGAGGAGACCCGCGGTGTCCTGAAGGTGTTCCTGGAGAACGTGATCCGTGACGCCGTCACCTACACCGAGCACGCCAAGAGGAAGACCGTAACCGCCATGGACGTGGTCTACGCTCTGAAACGCCAGGGACGCACCCTGTACGGTTTCGGCGGTTAAACACACTGTCTTCTGAACGTCTACATCCCGACTTGAACCCAAAAGGCTCTTTTAAGAGCCACCCACATCCGCTTGAAAAAGGCCAATTCCATAGTTATAGGAAACCATGAACCACTCTCGAGTGGACAGGGAGTGTTGATGACAGGACTCTTATGTTCAGTGTAGAAACAGTCGTATTTCGACGGCACCCAACCTTTAATTAATTTATTAGACCTTTATTTAACTAGGCAAGTCAGTTAAGAACATAATCTAATTTTCAATGACGGCATAGGAACAGTGGGTGAACTGCCTGTTCAAGGGCAGAAGGACAGATTCAGAAGCTAAAGCCGACAGCCCTACTAAGTCCAAAAAGGGGGTGCAAAGGTTGTAGGATATGCATTTACGTCCCCCTTTTGAAACACACATTTTCCCCACCAGTAAAAAAACATAGGCGATGGAATTGGGGGAGGTAGGGCGCACAGGTCTTTGTTTAGGGAGCCAGCCTCTGAGTGGAAGGCTCTTATGCGCGCTCGGCTCCACTGGGCAAATGAAAGCAGGGGCGCCTATGAGAAAGCAGGGGTGTGTCCACGGCCGCTGAATTTGCTTAGCTTCCTCTTCATAAGAGAGGAAAGCGCAGTCCAGCCCCTCATTCGAAGCATCAGCATCATGCCCGAGCCAGCAAAGTCCGCGCCCAAGAAGGGCTCCAAGAAAGCCGTCACCAAGACCGCAGGGAAAGGCGGCAAGAAGCGCCGAAAGTCGAGGAAGGAGAGCTATGCAATTTACGTGTACAAAGTACTGAAGCAGGTCCACCCCGACACCGGCATCTCCTCCAAGGCCATGGGAATCATGAACTCGTTCGTGAACGACATCTTCGAGCGTATCGCCGGAGAGTCCTCTCGCCTGGCCCACTACAACAAGCGTTCCACCATCACCTCCAGGGAGATCCAGACCGCGGTGCGCCTGCTGCTCCCCGGAGAGCTGGCCAAGCACGCGGTGTCCGAGGGCACCAAGGCCGTGACCAAATACACCAGCTCCAAGTAAACAGCCCATTTGGAGTGCTGTACTAACCCAAAGGCTCTTTTAAGAGCCACCCACCCAGTCAGTGAAAAAGGCAAATCCATCACAAATGAATGTGTAGCTAGGCTGTGTTTTTTTATTGGTCTGCAAAACATGCTAAACCGGTTAGAGGTTAAAAAAAAAAAATTGTTGTGGAATAAGTCTATGCAATAAAATATGTTTGATAAGTGGAACTAGAATGAAAAGATGATGATTGTGCACATGCCAGTAGACAAAGGGAGTGGGATTCCACTAGTGCTCCAAGGACTAGAGTGGGGGTGGGGACACTACAAATATTGATCTATACAGCCCTTGTTCCACTCACTCACATGCATGCATGCACTAGCTACAGAGAGAGAGAGAGAGAGAGACACTCTACTCTCTAGCCCTATATCAGGCCCACATGGGGCGCCAGCCTCCATAGCGCCGGCCAGACACCAAGACCCACAGACACAAAGACCGGCACCAGTCGAGTCACGCTGCGGAGTCAAGCATTGATACATTGATTAGTAGACAGACAGAGAGAGAGAGAGAGAGAGACTACCTATCTGCCTACCTATCGGCAAAAAAAGACACAGGAAACACACACACACACACTGTGTCCAAATAGGAGGCTCCAAATCCAGCAAAAGCACTAATACAACATCACACACACACGGGGCAAGTAAGCAGTGTATATCGTGTGCGTCCTGGACACATGACGAATACAAGTTGAAAGTTGGAGTACAACACTAGTCTCGGCCAGGCCTCACAAGTGCATGTGTTTTAAGGTGCCCAAAAGAGCTCTCCTTTAAAACACCAAGGACCACATCAGGGGACGCCAAACCATCTGATTCCCTTGCCAGACATCTCGGCTCATTACACAATCAATGGTGCTCGCAATCGGATGCACTTTTAGGCCATTTAGGAGACAAATAGCACAGGAAAAGCAGTGCGCGCAGCTCCAGCCGACAGTCGAACGGTGAGGTTTTGAGCGAGTCGCAACAAAATGCACGGGGCTTCTGCAGCCCACATGACTTTATTCTGAACGGAGACAAGTCTGCTCGCTGGGCCGTTCGCTTTTGGGCCAAAAACACGGCTCCGTCGGTGACTTTTGGACCGATATTGGCGACCAGAAAACACAAGTGAAAGAGCATTTGGCCAGCCGGGAGAAGTCGAGCTGGGTGGCTTGAGTCTACATGGTTCTCATGTCGCGTTTAAGGCCAGCCCCCTGCACGGTGTGGAGCTTCAATAGCGCAGAGCAGCGTCTACAGCAAAGTACTCCTCCTCACAGACTACCGTAGTGTTCAGTAAGCGTGTGTGTTTACCGGACCATGGCAGAAGTCGCACCAGCACCCGCCGCCGCCGCGCCGGCCAAGGCACCCAAGAAGAAGGCAGCGGCCAAGGCCAAGAAAGCGGGACCCAGCGTAGGCGAGCTCATCGTCAAGGCGGTGTCCGCCTCCAAGGAGAGGAGCGGCGTGTCCCTGGCCGCGCTCAAGAAGAGTCTGGCTGCAGGTGGCTACGACGTGGAGAAGAACAACTCCCGCGTCAAGATCGCCGTCAAGAGCCTCGTCACCAAGGGCACCCTGGTCCAGACCAAGGGCACAGGTGCCTCCGGCTCCTTCAAGCTCAACAAGAAAGCCGTGGAGGCAAAGAAGCCCGCCAAGAAAGCCGCAGCCCCCAAAGCAAAGAAGGTGGCCGCCAAGAAGCCCGCCGCGGCGAAGAAGCCCAAGAAGGTAGCAGCCAAGAAGGCCGTCGCCGCAAAGAAGTCCCCCAAGAAGGCCAAGAAGCCCGCTACACCCAAAAAGGTCGCCAAGAGCCCAAAGAAAGTGAAGAAGCCCGCCGCGGCGGCCAAGAAGGCGGCCAAGAGCCCCAAAAAGGCTACCAAGGCAGCGAAGCCCAAAGCCGCCAAGCCCAAGGCAGCCAAGGCCAGAAAGGCAGCCCCCAAGAAGAAGTAAACCTATTCCAAACGGTGTTCGACTCGACACATGTTGTTACCACAAAAGGCTCTTTTAAGAGCCACCCACCTCTTTCCATAAAAGCGCATGTCATTCCATGTTGTAGCTGTCGTGCAAAAGAAATGAAATGACAAGCACACCAGGCTACTTTTACGCACCACATTTTCCCACTCTGGGTGTGTGCTGCCCGGAGAGAGCGATAGGGAGAGGTATATAATAACAATAATAATAATCGAGTGGCAAAATGGCGTACAATTGTCACTCAAGAGTGCAGCACCAGCCAATGTTGTGAAGTTTTAGAATTGCCATTAATAATTCAAATTGGAGAGGAGGCAGGCTGCTGTGATGTGTTAATCATCATCCGACCCATGTTAATACTATAGCGTAAGTGTTTCCCATTTGGATGATTTGACTGATTTGATTTGTCACAAATTCGGAGGGAAACAGAGTAGCCTAGCCCTTCTCACTCAGCTGCCTGCGGGTGGGTGAGGGCGGGCTTAGGGCTGACTGTCTGTCTGTCCCTCACTCCAATTGGATAAGGCCACACCGGCCCGGTGGCCAATCGGTGCCTCTTGTGGCGAGGTATAAATATGGCTCTCGAGGTGGCCAGCGGCTCATTCAGACTTTCTGTGACATCCTAAAAGCTAGCAATATGAGCGGAAGAGGCAAAACCGGAGGCAAGGCCAGGGCGAAGGCAAAGACACGTTCATCCCGTGCCGGACTCCAGTTCCCCGTGGGCCGAGTGCACAGGCTGCTGCGCAAAGGCAACTACGCCGAGCGTGTGGGCGCTGGCGCACCAGTGTACCTGGCCGCAGTGCTCGAGTACCTGACTGCTGAGATCCTGGAGTTGGCCGGCAACGCTGCCCGTGACAACAAGAAGACCCGTATCATCCCCCGTCACCTGCAGCTGGCTGTCCGTAACGACGAGGAGCTGAACAAACTGCTTGGCGGCGTGACCATCGCTCAGGGTGGTGTGCTACCCAACATCCAGGCAGTGCTGCTCCCCAAGAAGACTGAGAAGGCCGTCAAAGCCAAGTAAAATCGCTACTGCGGCTGCCACTTGACTACTCAACCCCCAAAGGCTCTTTTAAGAGCCAACCACCTAGCTCAGCAAAAGCGCAAAGTGTCCTTTTATATGCCACATACACGGCACCGTATCAAGTGCCCACATGAGGCGTTGAATGAACAATAACACCTACTAGGCGACTAAGTTTGCACGGTGACTATTATATTAATGCGCGTAATATGAACGCGCGTAAAGTGTCGGCCCTAACAAAAGAGCTAAGCGCGCGAGGGTGGGGGTTGCATTTTGGGGCGGCAGGGAGAGGCCCAGCCTCCCGTCCAATGGGCGCCGGAGGAGGCCTCCGCAACGGGCCAATCAGAGTGGTGCGTAGAAGGTGTCCAATCAGCAGACGCCGCTGCCGGCTTTATAAACTTCACATAGGCATTTGGAGGCTATACTCCGACTGTGAAAGAAGGAATCTAGCTAGCGCCATGGCCAGAACCAAGCAAACCGCTCGCAAATCCACCGGTGGTAAAGCACCCAGGAAGCAGCTCGCCACCAAGGCTGCGCGCAAGAGCGCCCCGGCCACCGGCGGCGTGAAGAAACCTCACCGTTACAGGCCCGGCACCGTGGCTCTGCGAGAGATCCGTCGTTACCAGAAGTCCACTGAGCTGCTGATCCGTAAACTGCCCTTCCAGCGCCTGGTGAGAGAAATTGCCCAGGACTTCAAGACCGACCTGCGCTTCCAGAGTTCCGCCGTGATGGCCCTGCAGGAGGCTAGCGAGGCTTACCTGGTCGGCCTGTTCGAGGACACCAACCTGTGCGCCATCCACGCCAAGAGGGTGACCATCATGCCCAAGGACATCCAGCTGGCCCGTCGTATTCGCGGAGAGCGCGCTTAAACGATGACCTGATCTCCAAAATCCCCCAAAGGCTCTTTTAAGAGCCACCTCCATATTTTCGTCAAAAAGGCACAATTGTTCCATTTCCCACCATGTATGTTGTCGACGTACAGACCGTGGTTCGATTCCAGGCTGTATCACAGCCGGCCGTGAGTGCAAATAAGCGCTGGTTCTTAACATCGAAAGAAAAGCGACGTATTGCACGTGTTACTTTGCGTAATTGTAGCTGCGATATGATCTGCTAAAGAGAGTGATGTATGTATGTATGCCTAGAGTCAAAAGGTTTTACAAAGGAGGGGAAAATACACTAGCAGTAATGACATAGGGCAAAGAGTGGCAAAATTGGTCACTACGTAGCTACGAAAAACATTAGCATGCCACCAGACTTTGATGAAAGTCCCGTATTGCAGTGCTGCTGAGAGACTCGTGCAGAGGGGAAAACTTTACCGTGGAGCACGGAGGCCATCTAGTGGTTAAACGCGGCAAGTGCCAACATCGTAGTGGTATTTGATCTTCAGGCCAGCGTTTCCCAAACTCGGTCCCCAAGTGGTACTTTTTCGAATCCAATAGCTGTTGGAATGTAACATGCTAGAGTGTGTCAATGACTTAGTGAAAAACCCCATTCCCTCTTTGCTGTGCCATGTGACCGTTGAAAAAAAACACAAAAACATGTGCACCCCATAATTCATGCGACTGACTAAGGTATTGACCCAACAATGATATCTCTGACTAATCCTATTACATACCCATTGTTCCTCCTTTAGACTACATCAGTGATCCCTTAAGAGAAAAGCTATCGGGACAGCAGGAATGAAAAGATGTAATCATCAAGGGCTTGCAAAACAGCTGTTACGAAACAGGACACAAGCAGCTGCAATGATTAGTCCTATTATTAGTTGACCAATTCCATAATTGCAATCACCAGCGCTGCATTGCTGCATAGACTTGATAAGGAAGTAAATGCCTCAGAAGTGCATAGATTAGAAGTCGACTTCTGAAGTGAGATGTAGTCTTCATGTGTGCTTTGTTTCGAATGTATGTCAATGTTGAGTGCACCGATGTAGAGTGTAGCAAAAGTGTAGCAAAATCACCTACGCGCAAGAAGATTTGCTCCGGAATCGAAACAAATGATAAGAAGACCCAGTAAAGGCCCTAAATACAGGCTGCCAGTTAAATGCCGAAATCACACAGCTAAAGTGATAGGCCTATAAAGCACCCGGCGAATACAAAAGAACGCAGGTCAAAAGAGGTGGGAAAACGACATTACCCGTTGAATGCAAAGGCATCAATCCAAAGGGATAATGTACTATAGTCAGACGCATGGCACAGGCAAAAAGTGGAGGCGAACCTTTGGGCAAATCAGGAAGCAGACAGGACATCTCTGCGCATGCGTTGCTGTATCCAGCACTCACGAGACAGGTAATAGCGGAGCTCCGTGGTGCTGAAAAGGACATTTGCCAAGGCCTATTTCCCGTTGGAGTGATTTGTGACATGCTATAGGCACAGTTCAGTACAGCCCTCATCCAACATTGGTGACAGAATCGGCCACGTTTTTTCCCTCATTTGACACTTGAGAAACATACATTCACATAACGTTGTGTTCCATATCTGCAGGAGACAAAGCAGCAGAAAATGTGCAAGTGAATATGATTTAAGAGCAGTCAAATGTGACGTACAGTTACTTTTTCCCCTAACCTATTCTGTGATTCATCTACAAATACACGCTTCACATTTCAAGACATGCGCATAAACGATGACCTGATCTCCAAAATCCCCCAAACACCTCCATATTTCCGTCAAAAAGGCACACTTGTTCCATTTCCCACCATGTATGTTGTTGACTAACACGTCGCGTTCCCTGCTCTCGAGTCACTACAGACCGTGGTTCGATTCCAGGCTGTATCACAACCGGCCGTGATTGCAAATAAGAGTTGGTTCTTAACTGACGTGACTAGTTAAATAAAGGTGACATCGAAAGAAAAGCGACGTATTGCACGTTTGCCTTTGCGTAATTGTAGCTGCGATATGATCTGCTAAAGAGAGAGTGATGTGACCACATGTATGTATGTATGCCTAGAGTAGAAGAGTGAAAGGTTTTTACAAAGGAGGGGAAAATACACCTGCAGTAATGAGTGATAGTAATGTCATAGGGCAAAGAGTCGCAAAAATGGTCACTACGTAGCTAAGAACAACATAGCATGCCAGCAGACTTTGAAAGTCCCATATTGCAGTGCTGCTGAGACTCGTGCAGAGGGGAAAACTTTACCGTGGAGCACGGAGGCCATCTAGTGGTTAAACGCGGCTACTGCCAACTTGTGAGCACATCGTAGTGGTATTTGATCTTCAGGCCAGCGTTTCCCAAACTCGGTCCTCGGGTCCCCAAGTGGTACTTTTTCGAATCCAATAGCTGTTGGAATGTAACATGCTAGAGTGTGTCAATGACTTAGTGAAAATCCCCATTTCAAAAAAATCGAAAACATGTGCACCCCATAACTCATGCGACTGACCAAGGTATTGAGGCAAAGAAATGATATCTCTGACTAATCCTATTACGTACCCATTGTTCCTCCTTTGTTAATTGAGAGAAAAGCTATCGGGACAGCAGGAATGAAAAGATGTAATCATCAAGGCCTTGCAAAACAGCTGTTACGAAACAGGACACAAGCAGCTGCAATGATTAGTCCTATTATTAATTGACCAATTACAGAATTGCAATCACCAGCGCTGCATTGCTGCATAGACTTGATAAGGAAGTAAATGCCTCAGAAGTGCATAATATTCGATGATCATATGCATAGATTAGAAGTCGACTTCTGAAGTGAGATTTAGTCTTCGTGTGTTCTTTTGAGTGCACCGATGTAGACCGTACTTGAATGACTGTATTTGTTAGTTGGTTTTTGTGTTTGTTGGGCTGCCACTATCTACTAGGCTGCCACATCCTTTTTTTACAGTGTAGCTAAATCACCTAGGCGAAAGAAGATTTGCTCAGGAATCGAAACCCCTTGACAGCTTCACCAAATGATAAGACCCAGTAAAGGCCCTAAATACAGGCTGCCAGTTAAATGCAGAATTCACACAGCTAAAGTGATGGGCCTATAAAGCACCCGGCGAATACAAATAACGTAGATCAAAAGAGGTGGTAAAACGACATAACCCGTTGAATGCAAAGGGATAATGTACTATAGTCAGACGCATGGCACAGGCTAAAAGTGGAGGCGAACCTTTGGCCAAAATCAGGAAGCAAACAGGAAATCTCTGCGCATGCGTTGCTGTATTCAGCACGTTTGAATGGACAGACAGCGCGCCTCTGCTGCATCTTCACTCACCACACAGGTAATAGCGGAGCTCCGTGGTGCTGGAAAGGACAGCGCCTCTGGCCATTTGCCAAGGCCAATTTCCCGTTGGAGGGATGTGTGACATGCTATAGGCACAGTTCAGTACACCCCTCATCCAACAGACCCCCTCCTGTAATTGGTCACAGAATCATCCAGTTAATTCCGGCCACGTTCTTTCCCTGGTCACTGCAACAAAACCTTTGTCGGGGTGCATTGGTGTAAGACGTAGTCCTGGAGAAAAAGTTGACCTATAGGCTATATGATATAATGGCATGTGGACCTTTTTTTTGCAGCTGCCTACAGATAAAGAGTGCACTAGGCTAGAGAGAAAAGTAGCAATCCGTTTTTTAATAAAGCGGTACTATGTAATTTACCCTCCTTTGACAGTTGAGAAACATACATCCACATGACGTTGTGTTCCAAATCTGCAGGAGACAAAGCAGCAGAAAATGTGCAAGTGAATATGATTTAAGAGCAGTCAAATGAAGTCATAGTGACGTACGGTTACTTTTTCACCAAACCTATTCTGTGATTGATCTACAAATACACGCTTCACATTTCAAGACACGCTCTTCTAAAGTCATTGTTTTCCACAATGCAATGCTCACGTGAGCTAGGAGAACATGTTCTATTTAATGTGTTGAACCTCTGCCTATTTGATGATCTGTTGTAGTTAGTGGTTTTTTGGACCACATACTTGTGCAAATTGCATCAGGTCGAGGGATAAATGCTCGCTCTGTGTGCCATTGTCAGTAGCACTTCTGATCCAGCAGGTGGTGCAAAGATCCCTCTCTATGTGGCTTGAATGATGAGCAGACTGAATGAATTGAAAGGCAGTGTTGGCAACATGACTTCTGGTCAGTGCCTCCCTATCTATATGTGTTGACCTATTCATTTGAGCTCCTAAATGAAGCATAGAGTGTCAACATTGCATCTCGCCTGAATCATGTCTTCATTCCTGTCTTGCAACGTGGTGAGGTGTGTGTTTGTGTTAGAAATCACTGGCCACTTGATTAATGGAACACCAGTCACTTTCATCATGCGGAGCTCTTGTCATACGGATATACAGTATTCTATCGTTAGGTATGTTAGTCTATGCCGGTGTGACATTGCTCGTCCAGATATTGATGTATTGTCATTCGATCCCTTTTGTTAGATTTGGGTGTATTGTGTGGAATCCTGGGACATGGTTAGATCTTACTTGTTTGATGTGACTGTGCTGTTGGAGCTAGTAACACAAGCATTTCCGTACTAAACACGTGTATGTGGCAAATTAGATTTGGATCGAATGGGTAATTACAATAGATTGTATGTCGGTAGGAGTTTTCCTCAGTGTGTGTCCCCCTTCCATTTCCCCTTGATGTCCCCGTCAGTTACGCTGCGGCCGACTTACTACCGATGTCACTGTGGTCCAAGTGAAAGTCCTAGCCTATAGGGTGTGGTAACAGGCCCTGTGTTATTTGTTGTTGTACTCTACATGTGAAGTATCTGCACTGTTGATAATAGGGAAATGCAAGCAGTTGAAGGGAACAAGGGACAGAGTCTAACCTGCTGTTGAACACAAGGCCCCGAGCATGTCCGCGGACAGAGTACGGTTCACTCCCAGTCCTATGATGTTGCTCTGTAGGTGAGCTTTTTTCAGCATCCAATTCCTGGCAGCCTTCTCCCTGGTTGAATTGTGAATGTGAGTGAATGGAGAATGTTTGGCTTCGGTATCCAAGGTGTTTGAGAATGTTGAGGACCAGTGGTCCGAGGGCCTGACTGTGACATCATAAAGCGGAATGCAGTTAGTGTGCCGTTTGAGGGATTCCAATTCAGTCCGGTGCGGTCTTCCAGACAGTGCGTGTGCTCTCTGTGCGATGACTTGTAAGTCGGTCGTGCGTACACGGAGTACAAGTACGACGGGAAGTGACATTTAGGGTAAGCCTAACCCTTCTTCTAAGCTACATTTCTGCCTTTACTAGACTATGGGGATATTTGATATACGAATGCTTCCGCTCGGTGTTTGAGATCAATTGACACTCTTTACCATGGCACTTTGAGATGTATTTTAAACTGCAAAAACACTTACGCCCCACTGCACTTTGTATACCAGGGTTGGCTGGCCTTCTGGTATACTTTTATTGACCAAGCCATTTTGGCTTTACTACCTTTTTATTTGGCCATTTTTATTGTTCAGAAATGTGGTGGGTACTCTCTTCGTTCGCTGGACTTTATCCCGCTAACTGTTCCAAATGTCTGAACCGAATTTGGTATAAGGTCTTTTATGTACTCTGCGCCATCGTCTCGGAACAGCTTACAAAATCATTTGAAACTGGAAGAACTTGTCCCGATTGGTGTTTTTCAATCACCGATGAAGGATTTTGAGGCTGATTCCCTGACCTGCTGTTTTTGATTTTGTTATACTCTTGTGAATTCAATGGTTTTTACTAGATGACTTGTAGTTTTTCATGTTGTCTGTCTGTAATTGTTGTAATGACTCGGTGCTGCCTAACTTGGCCAGGACGCTCTTGAAAAAGAGATTTTAATATCTACGAGGCCTTCCTGGTTCAATAAAGGTTAAAAACATTTTTTTTAACTGAGCCTGTTTCTCCTAACCTGCTATGACAAAGTGACTTTGTGACACTAGCTGTATCCTAAAAGGCAACCTCTGTTCCTCGATGTACTAAACCGAGGCCCGGCAGCCAGTAAGTACAAGTAAGAGACAATTACGGCAACAATAAGTAGTAAGATGAAAGCTATTCACATTTGAGATGTGAATAAACGGCACCGATTGATCAATTGCCAGTACGTGTCCTTTTGAAATGACCTGTTGAGACGGGCCCTCCTTCTGTGGCGTTCATTTGACGGCCATAGTGCTATCTGGCCTATAAATGATCCACTCATTCCATAATAAGACGATTTGTTATTGGTTTGTGAACACAAGTCCAATACAATATTTGCACACCTCTGTACGAATAGGAAAACTATCCCTTCATTGTGTGTGTGTGTGGGTGTCTGAGGAATGTTTTACTGCCGTTTCACCTTACAGAGGTATCACCACCCTTCCCATCGGCACCTCGGGTCCTCTTGGCTCCCTGACCGTCAGGCCGGATCCTGTGTAGGGAAGAAAAAAGAAGATTGATGTTATATTACATGGCCTTCAATAGCAAAATGACCGATGAGGTGACATTATGAGCCCCTTTTAGCTTTATGGCATTCCATGTGTATTTGTTTCCCCGTGGTCTATAACGGTGTCTCAATTATGGCATGAAGGTTTGGTGTGTTAGTACTTGTTATTAGGTGTGTGGAAGAGTCACCTTCCTTTGTCCTTTCTAACTGGGACCTCTATTCGACTTCTTTAGGGCTGTCTCTATTGGGGGGGGGGGAGAAACTGCAGTGGGTTGAATCCTACTAAATCAGTGTTTTCCAACTCCAGGGGTAGAGTAGCCTACCAGTAGACATTTTTGTTGTAGCCCTGGAGAGGCACAGCTGATTCAACTACTGTGGAACATAGAGTACTAGTCGATTACCCAGTTTGACTTGCTTTCATTTCTTCTTGGCAGAACCCCTATCGCTCCTCCCTCGTTCCCTAGAACGAGCGCCGATCCCTTTGCAACAGAGGCCAGGCAAAAGCGCGCGCTTTCTGTGCCACTGGCTTCAATCAGGTCCACCAACTGCAGATAATAACAGCACACCACGTATCGCGGACGTCACTTATTCACTTGAACTCCACTAGCGAACACATCATGTCTGGAAGAGGCAAAGGCGGCAAGGGACTCGGAAAGGGAGGCGCCAAGCGTCATCGCAAGGTTCTCCGCGATAACATCCAGGGAATCACCAAGCCCGCTATCCGCCGTCTGGCTCGCCGTGGCGGCGTGAAGCGTATCTCCGGCCTGATCTACGAGGAGACCCGCGGTGTCCTGAAGGTGTTCCTGGAGAACGTGATCCGTGACGCCGTCACCTACACCGAGCACGCCAAGAGGAAGACCGTAACCGCCATGGACGTGGTCTACGCTCTGAAACGCCAGGGACGCACCCTGTACGGTTTCGGCGGTTAAACACACTGTCTTCTGAACGTCTACATCCCGACTTGAACCCAAAAGGCTCTTTTAAGAGCCACCCACATCCGCTTGAAAAAGGCCAATTCCATAGTTATAGGAAACCATGAACCACTCTCGAGTGGACAGGGAGTGTTGATGACAGGACTCTTATGTTCAGTGTAGAAACAGTCGTATTTCGACGGCACCCAACCTTTAATTAATTTATTAGACCTTTATTTAACTAGGCAAGTCAGTTAAGAACATAATCTAATTTTCAATGACGGCATAGGAACAGTGGGTGAACTGCCTGTTCAAGGGCAGAAGGACAGATTCAGAAGCTAAAGCCGACAGCCCTACTAAGTCCAAAAAGGGGGTGCAAAGGTTGTAGGATATGCATTTACGTCCCCCTTTTGAAACACACATTTTCCCCACCAGTAAAAAAACATAGGCGATGGAATTGGGGGAGGTAGGGCGCACAGGTCTTTGTTTAGGGAGCCAGCCTCTGAGTGGAAGGCTCTTATGCGCGCTCGGCTCCACTGGGCAAATGAAAGCAGGGGCGCCTATGAGAAAGCAGGGGTGTGTCCACGGCCGCTGAATTTGCTTAGCTTCCTCTTCATAAGAGAGGAAAGCGCAGTCCAGCCCCTCATTCGAAGCATCAGCATCATGCCCGAGCCAGCAAAGTCCGCGCCCAAGAAGGGCTCCAAGAAAGCCGTCACCAAGACCGCAGGGAAAGGCGGCAAGAAGCGCCGAAAGTCGAGGAAGGAGAGCTATGCAATTTACGTGTACAAAGTACTGAAGCAGGTCCACCCCGACACCGGCATCTCCTCCAAGGCCATGGGAATCATGAACTCGTTCGTGAACGACATCTTCGAGCGTATCGCCGGAGAGTCCTCTCGCCTGGCCCACTACAACAAGCGTTCCACCATCACCTCCAGGGAGATCCAGACCGCGGTGCGCCTGCTGCTCCCCGGAGAGCTGGCCAAGCACGCGGTGTCCGAGGGCACCAAGGCCGTGACCAAATACACCAGCTCCAAGTAAACAGCCCATTTGGAGTGCTGTACTAACCCAAAGGCTCTTTTAAGAGCCACCCACCCAGTCAGTGAAAAAGGCAAATCCATCACAAATGAATGTGTAGCTAGGCTGTGTTTTTTTATTGGTCTGCAAAACATGCTAAACCGGTTAGAGGTTAAAAAAAAAAAATTGTTGTGGAATAAGTCTATGCAATAAAATATGTTTGATAAGTGGAACTAGAATGAAAAGATGATGATTGTGCACATGCCAGTAGACAAAGGGAGTGGGATTCCACTAGTGCTCCAAGGACTAGAGTGGGGGTGGGGACACTACAAATATTGATCTATACAGCCCTTGTTCCACTCACTCACATGCATGCATGCACTAGCTACAGAGAGAGAGAGAGAGAGAGACACTCTACTCTCTAGCCCTATATCAGGCCCACATGGGGCGCCAGCCTCCATAGCGCCGGCCAGACACCAAGACCCACAGACACAAAGACCGGCACCAGTCGAGTCACGCTGCGGAGTCAAGCATTGATACATTGATTAGTAGACAGACAGAGAGAGAGAGAGAGAGAGACTACCTATCTGCCTACCTATCGGCAAAAAAAGACACAGGAAACACACACACACACACTGTGTCCAAATAGGAGGCTCCAAATCCAGCAAAAGCACTAATACAACATCACACACACACGGGGCAAGTAAGCAGTGTATATCGTGTGCGTCCTGGACACATGACGAATACAAGTTGAAAGTTGGAGTACAACACTAGTCTCGGCCAGGCCTCACAAGTGCATGTGTTTTAAGGTGCCCAAAAGAGCTCTCCTTTAAAACACCAAGGACCACATCAGGGGACGCCAAACCATCTGATTCCCTTGCCAGACATCTCGGCTCATTACACAATCAATGGTGCTCGCAATCGGATGCACTTTTAGGCCATTTAGGAGACAAATAGCACAGGAAAAGCAGTGCGCGCAGCTCCAGCCGACAGTCGAACGGTGAGGTTTTGAGCGAGTCGCAACAAAATGCACGGGGCTTCTGCAGCCCACATGACTTTATTCTGAACGGAGACAAGTCTGCTCGCTGGGCCGTTCGCTTTTGGGCCAAAAACACGGCTCCGTCGGTGACTTTTGGACCGATATTGGCGACCAGAAAACACAAGTGAAAGAGCATTTGGCCAGCCGGGAGAAGTCGAGCTGGGTGGCTTGAGTCTACATGGTTCTCATGTCGCGTTTAAGGCCAGCCCCCTGCACGGTGTGGAGCTTCAATAGCGCAGAGCAGCGTCTACAGCAAAGTACTCCTCCTCACAGACTACCGTAGTGTTCAGTAAGCGTGTGTGTTTACCGGACCATGGCAGAAGTCGCACCAGCACCCGCCGCCGCCGCGCCGGCCAAGGCACCCAAGAAGAAGGCAGCGGCCAAGGCCAAGAAAGCGGGACCCAGCGTAGGCGAGCTCATCGTCAAGGCGGTGTCCGCCTCCAAGGAGAGGAGCGGCGTGTCCCTGGCCGCGCTCAAGAAGAGTCTGGCTGCAGGTGGCTACGACGTGGAGAAGAACAACTCCCGCGTCAAGATCGCCGTCAAGAGCCTCGTCACCAAGGGCACCCTGGTCCAGACCAAGGGCACAGGTGCCTCCGGCTCCTTCAAGCTCAACAAGAAAGCCGTGGAGGCAAAGAAGCCCGCCAAGAAAGCCGCAGCCCCCAAAGCAAAGAAGGTGGCCGCCAAGAAGCCCGCCGCGGCGAAGAAGCCCAAGAAGGTAGCAGCCAAGAAGGCCGTCGCCGCAAAGAAGTCCCCCAAGAAGGCCAAGAAGCCCGCTACACCCAAAAAGGTCGCCAAGAGCCCAAAGAAAGTGAAGAAGCCCGCCGCGGCGGCCAAGAAGGCGGCCAAGAGCCCCAAAAAGGCTACCAAGGCAGCGAAGCCCAAAGCCGCCAAGCCCAAGGCAGCCAAGGCCAGAAAGGCAGCCCCCAAGAAGAAGTAAACCTATTCCAAACGGTGTTCGACTCGACACATGTTGTTACCACAAAAGGCTCTTTTAAGAGCCACCCACCTCTTTCCATAAAAGCGCATGTCATTCCATGTTGTAGCTGTCGTGCAAAAGAAATGAAATGACAAGCACACCAGGCTACTTTTACGCACCACATTTTCCCACTCTGGGTGTGTGCTGCCCGGAGAGAGCGATAGGGAGAGGTATATAATAACAATAATAATAATCGAGTGGCAAAATGGCGTACAATTGTCACTCAAGAGTGCAGCACCAGCCAATGTTGTGAAGTTTTAGAATTGCCATTAATAATTCAAATTGGAGAGGAGGCAGGCTGCTGTGATGTGTTAATCATCATCCGACCCATGTTAATACTATAGCGTAAGTGTTTCCCATTTGGATGATTTGACTGATTTGATTTGTCACAAATTCGGAGGGAAACAGAGTAGCCTAGCCCTTCTCACTCAGCTGCCTGCGGGTGGGTGAGGGCGGGCTTAGGGCTGACTGTCTGTCTGTCCCTCACTCCAATTGGATAAGGCCACACCGGCCCGGTGGCCAATCGGTGCCTCTTGTGGCGAGGTATAAATATGGCTCTCGAGGTGGCCAGCGGCTCATTCAGACTTTCTGTGACATCCTAAAAGCTAGCAATATGAGCGGAAGAGGCAAAACCGGAGGCAAGGCCAGGGCGAAGGCAAAGACACGTTCATCCCGTGCCGGACTCCAGTTCCCCGTGGGCCGAGTGCACAGGCTGCTGCGCAAAGGCAACTACGCCGAGCGTGTGGGCGCTGGCGCACCAGTGTACCTGGCCGCAGTGCTCGAGTACCTGACTGCTGAGATCCTGGAGTTGGCCGGCAACGCTGCCCGTGACAACAAGAAGACCCGTATCATCCCCCGTCACCTGCAGCTGGCTGTCCGTAACGACGAGGAGCTGAACAAACTGCTTGGCGGCGTGACCATCGCTCAGGGTGGTGTGCTACCCAACATCCAGGCAGTGCTGCTCCCCAAGAAGACTGAGAAGGCCGTCAAAGCCAAGTAAAATCGCTACTGCGGCTGCCACTTGACTACTCAACCCCCAAAGGCTCTTTTAAGAGCCAACCACCTAGCTCAGCAAAAGCGCAAAGTGTCCTTTTATATGCCACATACACGGCACCGTATCAAGTGCCCACATGAGGCGTTGAATGAACAATAACACCTACTAGGCGACTAAGTTTGCACGGTGACTATTATATTAATGCGCGTAATATGAACGCGCGTAAAGTGTCGGCCCTAACAAAAGAGCTAAGCGCGCGAGGGTGGGGGTTGCATTTTGGGGCGGCAGGGAGAGGCCCAGCCTCCCGTCCAATGGGCGCCGGAGGAGGCCTCCGCAACGGGCCAATCAGAGTGGTGCGTAGAAGGTGTCCAATCAGCAGACGCCGCTGCCGGCTTTATAAACTTCACATAGGCATTTGGAGGCTATACTCCGACTGTGAAAGAAGGAATCTAGCTAGCGCCATGGCCAGAACCAAGCAAACCGCTCGCAAATCCACCGGTGGTAAAGCACCCAGGAAGCAGCTCGCCACCAAGGCTGCGCGCAAGAGCGCCCCGGCCACCGGCGGCGTGAAGAAACCTCACCGTTACAGGCCCGGCACCGTGGCTCTGCGAGAGATCCGTCGTTACCAGAAGTCCACTGAGCTGCTGATCCGTAAACTGCCCTTCCAGCGCCTGGTGAGAGAAATTGCCCAGGACTTCAAGACCGACCTGCGCTTCCAGAGTTCCGCCGTGATGGCCCTGCAGGAGGCTAGCGAGGCTTACCTGGTCGGCCTGTTCGAGGACACCAACCTGTGCGCCATCCACGCCAAGAGGGTGACCATCATGCCCAAGGACATCCAGCTGGCCCGTCGTATTCGCGGAGAGCGCGCTTAAACGATGACCTGATCTCCAAAATCCCCCAAAGGCTCTTTTAAGAGCCACCTCCATATTTTCGTCAAAAAGGCACAATTGTTCCATTTCCCACCATGTATGTTGTCGACGTACAGACCGTGGTTCGATTCCAGGCTGTATCACAGCCGGCCGTGAGTGCAAATAAGCGCTGGTTCTTAACATCGAAAGAAAAGCGACGTATTGCACGTGTTACTTTGCGTAATTGTAGCTGCGATATGATCTGCTAAAGAGAGTGATGTATGTATGTATGCCTAGAGTCAAAAGGTTTTACAAAGGAGGGGAAAATACACTAGCAGTAATGACATAGGGCAAAGAGTGGCAAAATTGGTCACTACGTAGCTACGAAAAACATTAGCATGCCACCAGACTTTGATGAAAGTCCCGTATTGCAGTGCTGCTGAGAGACTCGTGCAGAGGGGAAAACTTTACCGTGGAGCACGGAGGCCATCTAGTGGTTAAACGCGGCAAGTGCCAACATCGTAGTGGTATTTGATCTTCAGGCCAGCGTTTCCCAAACTCGGTCCCCAAGTGGTACTTTTTCGAATCCAATAGCTGTTGGAATGTAACATGCTAGAGTGTGTCAATGACTTAGTGAAAAACCCCATTCCCTCTTTGCTGTGCCATGTGACCGTTGAAAAAAAACACAAAAACATGTGCACCCCATAATTCATGCGACTGACTAAGGTATTGACCCAACAATGATATCTCTGACTAATCCTATTACATACCCATTGTTCCTCCTTTAGACTACATCAGTGATCCCTTAAGAGAAAAGCTATCGGGACAGCAGGAATGAAAAGATGTAATCATCAAGGGCTTGCAAAACAGCTGTTACGAAACAGGACACAAGCAGCTGCAATGATTAGTCCTATTATTAGTTGACCAATTCCATAATTGCAATCACCAGCGCTGCATTGCTGCATAGACTTGATAAGGAAGTAAATGCCTCAGAAGTGCATAGATTAGAAGTCGACTTCTGAAGTGAGATGTAGTCTTCATGTGTGCTTTGTTTCGAATGTATGTCAATGTTGAGTGCACCGATGTAGAGTGTAGCAAAAGTGTAGCAAAATCACCTACGCGCAAGAAGATTTGCTCCGGAATCGAAACAAATGATAAGAAGACCCAGTAAAGGCCCTAAATACAGGCTGCCAGTTAAATGCCGAAATCACACAGCTAAAGTGATAGGCCTATAAAGCACCCGGCGAATACAAAAGAACGCAGGTCAAAAGAGGTGGGAAAACGACATTACCCGTTGAATGCAAAGGCATCAATCCAAAGGGATAATGTACTATAGTCAGACGCATGGCACAGGCAAAAAGTGGAGGCGAACCTTTGGGCAAATCAGGAAGCAGACAGGACATCTCTGCGCATGCGTTGCTGTATCCAGCACTCACGAGACAGGTAATAGCGGAGCTCCGTGGTGCTGAAAAGGACATTTGCCAAGGCCTATTTCCCGTTGGAGTGATTTGTGACATGCTATAGGCACAGTTCAGTACAGCCCTCATCCAACATTGGTGACAGAATCGGCCACGTTTTTTCCCTCATTTGACACTTGAGAAACATACATTCACATAACGTTGTGTTCCATATCTGCAGGAGACAAAGCAGCAGAAAATGTGCAAGTGAATATGATTTAAGAGCAGTCAAATGTGACGTACAGTTACTTTTTCCCCTAACCTATTCTGTGATTCATCTACAAATACACGCTTCACATTTCAAGACATGCGCATAAACGATGACCTGATCTCCAAAATCCCCCAAACACCTCCATATTTCCGTCAAAAAGGCACACTTGTTCCATTTCCCACCATGTATGTTGTTGACTAACACGTCGCGTTCCCTGCTCTCGAGTCACTACAGACCGTGGTTCGATTCCAGGCTGTATCACAACCGGCCGTGATTGCAAATAAGAGTTGGTTCTTAACTGACGTGACTAGTTAAATAAAGGTGACATCGAAAGAAAAGCGACGTATTGCACGTTTGCCTTTGCGTAATTGTAGCTGCGATATGATCTGCTAAAGAGAGAGTGATGTGACCACATGTATGTATGTATGCCTAGAGTAGAAGAGTGAAAGGTTTTTACAAAGGAGGGGAAAATACACCTGCAGTAATGAGTGATAGTAATGTCATAGGGCAAAGAGTCGCAAAAATGGTCACTACGTAGCTAAGAACAACATAGCATGCCAGCAGACTTTGAAAGTCCCATATTGCAGTGCTGCTGAGACTCGTGCAGAGGGGAAAACTTTACCGTGGAGCACGGAGGCCATCTAGTGGTTAAACGCGGCTACTGCCAACTTGTGAGCACATCGTAGTGGTATTTGATCTTCAGGCCAGCGTTTCCCAAACTCGGTCCTCGGGTCCCCAAGTGGTACTTTTTCGAATCCAATAGCTGTTGGAATGTAACATGCTAGAGTGTGTCAATGACTTAGTGAAAATCCCCATTTCAAAAAAATCGAAAACATGTGCACCCCATAACTCATGCGACTGACCAAGGTATTGAGGCAAAGAAATGATATCTCTGACTAATCCTATTACGTACCCATTGTTCCTCCTTTGTTAATTGAGAGAAAAGCTATCGGGACAGCAGGAATGAAAAGATGTAATCATCAAGGCCTTGCAAAACAGCTGTTACGAAACAGGACACAAGCAGCTGCAATGATTAGTCCTATTATTAATTGACCAATTACAGAATTGCAATCACCAGCGCTGCATTGCTGCATAGACTTGATAAGGAAGTAAATGCCTCAGAAGTGCATAATATTCGATGATCATATGCATAGATTAGAAGTCGACTTCTGAAGTGAGATTTAGTCTTCGTGTGTTCTTTTGAGTGCACCGATGTAGACCGTACTTGAATGACTGTATTTGTTAGTTGGTTTTTGTGTTTGTTGGGCTGCCACTATCTACTAGGCTGCCACATCCTTTTTTTACAGTGTAGCTAAATCACCTAGGCGAAAGAAGATTTGCTCAGGAATCGAAACCCCTTGACAGCTTCACCAAATGATAAGACCCAGTAAAGGCCCTAAATACAGGCTGCCAGTTAAATGCAGAATTCACACAGCTAAAGTGATGGGCCTATAAAGCACCCGGCGAATACAAATAACGTAGATCAAAAGAGGTGGTAAAACGACATAACCCGTTGAATGCAAAGGGATAATGTACTATAGTCAGACGCATGGCACAGGCTAAAAGTGGAGGCGAACCTTTGGCCAAAATCAGGAAGCAAACAGGAAATCTCTGCGCATGCGTTGCTGTATTCAGCACGTTTGAATGGACAGACAGCGCGCCTCTGCTGCATCTTCACTCACCACACAGGTAATAGCGGAGCTCCGTGGTGCTGGAAAGGACAGCGCCTCTGGCCATTTGCCAAGGCCAATTTCCCGTTGGAGGGATGTGTGACATGCTATAGGCACAGTTCAGTACACCCCTCATCCAACAGACCCCCTCCTGTAATTGGTCACAGAATCATCCAGTTAATTCCGGCCACGTTCTTTCCCTGGTCACTGCAACAAAACCTTTGTCGGGGTGCATTGGTGTAAGACGTAGTCCTGGAGAAAAAGTTGACCTATAGGCTATATGATATAATGGCATGTGGACCTTTTTTTTGCAGCTGCCTACAGATAAAGAGTGCACTAGGCTAGAGAGAAAAGTAGCAATCCGTTTTTTAATAAAGCGGTACTATGTAATTTACCCTCCTTTGACAGTTGAGAAACATACATCCACATGACGTTGTGTTCCAAATCTGCAGGAGACAAAGCAGCAGAAAATGTGCAAGTGAATATGATTTAAGAGCAGTCAAATGAAGTCATAGTGACGTACGGTTACTTTTTCACCAAACCTATTCTGTGATTGATCTACAAATACACGCTTCACATTTCAAGACACGCTCTTCTAAAGTCATTGTTTTCCACAATGCAATGCTCACGTGAGCTAGGAGAACATGTTCTATTTAATGTGTTGAACCTCTGCCTATTTGATGATCTGTTGTAGTTAGTGGTTTTTTGGACCACATACTTGTGCAAATTGCATCAGGTCGAGGGATAAATGCTCGCTCTGTGTGCCATTGTCAGTAGCACTTCTGATCCAGCAGGTGGTGCAAAGATCCCTCTCTATGTGGCTTGAATGATGAGCAGACTGAATGAATTGAAAGGCAGTGTTGGCAACATGACTTCTGGTCAGTGCCTCCCTATCTATATGTGTTGACCTATTCATTTGAGCTCCTAAATGAAGCATAGAGTGTCAACATTGCATCTCGCCTGAATCATGTCTTCATTCCTGTCTTGCAACGTGGTGAGGTGTGTGTTTGTGTTAGAAATCACTGGCCACTTGATTAATGGAACACCAGTCACTTTCATCATGCGGAGCTCTTGTCATACGGATATACAGTATTCTATCGTTAGGTATGTTAGTCTATGCCGGTGTGACATTGCTCGTCCAGATATTGATGTATTGTCATTCGATCCCTTTTGTTAGATTTGGGTGTATTGTGTGGAATCCTGGGACATGGTTAGATCTTACTTGTTTGATGTGACTGTGCTGTTGGAGCTAGTAACACAAGCATTTCCGTACTAAACACGTGTATGTGGCAAATTAGATTTGGATCGAATGGGTAATTACAATAGATTGTATGTCGGTAGGAGTTTTCCTCAGTGTGTGTCCCCCTTCCATTTCCCCTTGATGTCCCCGTCAGTTACGCTGCGGCCGACTTACTACCGATGTCACTGTGGTCCAAGTGAAAGTCCTAGCCTATAGGGTGTGGTAACAGGCCCTGTGTTATTTGTTGTTGTACTCTACATGTGAAGTATCTGCACTGTTGATAATAGGGAAATGCAAGCAGTTGAAGGGAACAAGGGACAGAGTCTAACCTGCTGTTGAACACAAGGCCCCGAGCATGTCCGCGGACAGAGTACGGTTCACTCCCAGTCCTATGATGTTGCTCTGTAGGTGAGCTTTTTTCAGCATCCAATTCCTGGCAGCCTTCTCCCTGGTTGAATTGTGAATGTGAGTGAATGGAGAATGTTTGGCTTCGGTATCCAAGGTGTTTGAGAATGTTGAGGACCAGTGGTCCGAGGGCCTGACTGTGACATCATAAAGCGGAATGCAGTTAGTGTGCCGTTTGAGGGATTCCAATTCAGTCCGGTGCGGTCTTCCAGACAGTGCGTGTGCTCTCTGTGCGATGACTTGTAAGTCGGTCGTGCGTACACGGAGTACAAGTACGACGGGAAGTGACATTTAGGGTAAGCCTAACCCTTCTTCTAAGCTACATTTCTGCCTTTACTAGACTATGGGGATATTTGATATACGAATGCTTCCGCTCGGTGTTTGAGATCAATTGACACTCTTTACCATGGCACTTTGAGATGTATTTTAAACTGCAAAAACACTTACGCCCCACTGCACTTTGTATACCAGGGTTGGCTGGCCTTCTGGTATACTTTTATTGACCAAGCCATTTTGGCTTTACTACCTTTTTATTTGGCCATTTTTATTGTTCAGAAATGTGGTGGGTACTCTCTTCGTTCGCTGGACTTTATCCCGCTAACTGTTCCAAATGTCTGAACCGAATTTGGTATAAGGTCTTTTATGTACTCTGCGCCATCGTCTCGGAACAGCTTACAAAATCATTTGAAACTGGAAGAACTTGTCCCGATTGGTGTTTTTCAATCACCGATGAAGGATTTTGAGGCTGATTCCCTGACCTGCTGTTTTTGATTTTGTTATACTCTTGTGAATTCAATGGTTTTTACTAGATGACTTGTAGTTTTTCATGTTGTCTGTCTGTAATTGTTGTAATGACTCGGTGCTGCCTAACTTGGCCAGGACGCTCTTGAAAAAGAGATTTTAATATCTACGAGGCCTTCCTGGTTCAATAAAGGTTAAAAACATTTTTTTTAACTGAGCCTGTTTCTCCTAACCTGCTATGACAAAGTGACTTTGTGACACTAGCTGTATCCTAAAAGGCAACCTCTGTTCCTCGATGTACTAAACCGAGGCCCGGCAGCCAGTAAGTACAAGTAAGAGACAATTACGGCAACAATAAGTAGTAAGATGAAAGCTATTCACATTTGAGATGTGAATAAACGGCACCGATTGATCAATTGCCAGTACGTGTCCTTTTGAAATGACCTGTTGAGACGGGCCCTCCTTCTGTGGCGTTCATTTGACGGCCATAGTGCTATCTGGCCTATAAATGATCCACTCATTCCATAATAAGACGATTTGTTATTGGTTTGTGAACACAAGTCCAATACAATATTTGCACACCTCTGTACGAATAGGAAAACTATCCCTTCATTGTGTGTGTGTGTGGGTGTCTGAGGAATGTTTTACTGCCGTTTCACCTTACAGAGGTATCACCACCCTTCCCATCGGCACCTCGGGTCCTCTTGGCTCCCTGACCGTCAGGCCGGATCCTGTGTAGGGAAGAAAAAAGAAGATTGATGTTATATTACATGGCCTTCAATAGCAAAATGACCGATGAGGTGACATTATGAGCCCCTTTTAGCTTTATGGCATTCCATGTGTATTTGTTTCCCCGTGGTCTATAACGGTGTCTCAATTATGGCATGAAGGTTTGGTGTGTTAGTACTTGTTATTAGGTGTGTGGAAGAGTCACCTTCCTTTGTCCTTTCTAACTGGGACCTCTATTCGACTTCTTTAGGGCTGTCTCTATTGGGGGGGGGGGAGAAACTGCAGTGGGTTGAATCCTACTAAATCAGTGTTTTCCAACTCCAGGGGTAGAGTAGCCTACCAGTAGACATTTTTGTTGTAGCCCTGGAGAGGCACAGCTGATTCAACTACTGTGGAACATAGAGTACTAGTCGATTACCCAGTTTGACTTGCTTTCATTTCTTCTTGGCAGAACCCCTATCGCTCCTCCCTCGTTCCCTAGAACGAGCGCCGATCCCTTTGCAACAGAGGCCAGGCAAAAGCGCGCGCTTTCTGTGCCACTGGCTTCAATCAGGTCCACCAACTGCAGATAATAACAGCACACCACGTATCGCGGACGTCACTTATTCACTTGAACTCCACTAGCGAACACATCATGTCTGGAAGAGGCAAAGGCGGCAAGGGACTCGGAAAGGGAGGCGCCAAGCGTCATCGCAAGGTTCTCCGCGATAACATCCAGGGAATCACCAAGCCCGCTATCCGCCGTCTGGCTCGCCGTGGCGGCGTGAAGCGTATCTCCGGCCTGATCTACGAGGAGACCCGCGGTGTCCTGAAGGTGTTCCTGGAGAACGTGATCCGTGACGCCGTCACCTACACCGAGCACGCCAAGAGGAAGACCGTAACCGCCATGGACGTGGTCTACGCTCTGAAACGCCAGGGACGCACCCTGTACGGTTTCGGCGGTTAAACACACTGTCTTCTGAACGTCTACATCCCGACTTGAACCCAAAAGGCTCTTTTAAGAGCCACCCACATCCGCTTGAAAAAGGCCAATTCCATAGTTATAGGAAACCATGAACCACTCTCGAGTGGACAGGGAGTGTTGATGACAGGACTCTTATGTTCAGTGTAGAAACAGTCGTATTTCGACGGCACCCAACCTTTAATTAATTTATTAGACCTTTATTTAACTAGGCAAGTCAGTTAAGAACATAATCTAATTTTCAATGACGGCATAGGAACAGTGGGTGAACTGCCTGTTCAAGGGCAGAAGGACAGATTCAGAAGCTAAAGCCGACAGCCCTACTAAGTCCAAAAAGGGGGTGCAAAGGTTGTAGGATATGCATTTACGTCCCCCTTTTGAAACACACATTTTCCCCACCAGTAAAAAAACATAGGCGATGGAATTGGGGGAGGTAGGGCGCACAGGTCTTTGTTTAGGGAGCCAGCCTCTGAGTGGAAGGCTCTTATGCGCGCTCGGCTCCACTGGGCAAATGAAAGCAGGGGCGCCTATGAGAAAGCAGGGGTGTGTCCACGGCCGCTGAATTTGCTTAGCTTCCTCTTCATAAGAGAGGAAAGCGCAGTCCAGCCCCTCATTCGAAGCATCAGCATCATGCCCGAGCCAGCAAAGTCCGCGCCCAAGAAGGGCTCCAAGAAAGCCGTCACCAAGACCGCAGGGAAAGGCGGCAAGAAGCGCCGAAAGTCGAGGAAGGAGAGCTATGCAATTTACGTGTACAAAGTACTGAAGCAGGTCCACCCCGACACCGGCATCTCCTCCAAGGCCATGGGAATCATGAACTCGTTCGTGAACGACATCTTCGAGCGTATCGCCGGAGAGTCCTCTCGCCTGGCCCACTACAACAAGCGTTCCACCATCACCTCCAGGGAGATCCAGACCGCGGTGCGCCTGCTGCTCCCCGGAGAGCTGGCCAAGCACGCGGTGTCCGAGGGCACCAAGGCCGTGACCAAATACACCAGCTCCAAGTAAACAGCCCATTTGGAGTGCTGTACTAACCCAAAGGCTCTTTTAAGAGCCACCCACCCAGTCAGTGAAAAAGGCAAATCCATCACAAATGAATGTGTAGCTAGGCTGTGTTTTTTTATTGGTCTGCAAAACATGCTAAACCGGTTAGAGGTTAAAAAAAAAAAATTGTTGTGGAATAAGTCTATGCAATAAAATATGTTTGATAAGTGGAACTAGAATGAAAAGATGATGATTGTGCACATGCCAGTAGACAAAGGGAGTGGGATTCCACTAGTGCTCCAAGGACTAGAGTGGGGGTGGGGACACTACAAATATTGATCTATACAGCCCTTGTTCCACTCACTCACATGCATGCATGCACTAGCTACAGAGAGAGAGAGAGAGAGAGACACTCTACTCTCTAGCCCTATATCAGGCCCACATGGGGCGCCAGCCTCCATAGCGCCGGCCAGACACCAAGACCCACAGACACAAAGACCGGCACCAGTCGAGTCACGCTGCGGAGTCAAGCATTGATACATTGATTAGTAGACAGACAGAGAGAGAGAGAGAGAGAGACTACCTATCTGCCTACCTATCGGCAAAAAAAGACACAGGAAACACACACACACACACTGTGTCCAAATAGGAGGCTCCAAATCCAGCAAAAGCACTAATACAACATCACACACACACGGGGCAAGTAAGCAGTGTATATCGTGTGCGTCCTGGACACATGACGAATACAAGTTGAAAGTTGGAGTACAACACTAGTCTCGGCCAGGCCTCACAAGTGCATGTGTTTTAAGGTGCCCAAAAGAGCTCTCCTTTAAAACACCAAGGACCACATCAGGGGACGCCAAACCATCTGATTCCCTTGCCAGACATCTCGGCTCATTACACAATCAATGGTGCTCGCAATCGGATGCACTTTTAGGCCATTTAGGAGACAAATAGCACAGGAAAAGCAGTGCGCGCAGCTCCAGCCGACAGTCGAACGGTGAGGTTTTGAGCGAGTCGCAACAAAATGCACGGGGCTTCTGCAGCCCACATGACTTTATTCTGAACGGAGACAAGTCTGCTCGCTGGGCCGTTCGCTTTTGGGCCAAAAACACGGCTCCGTCGGTGACTTTTGGACCGATATTGGCGACCAGAAAACACAAGTGAAAGAGCATTTGGCCAGCCGGGAGAAGTCGAGCTGGGTGGCTTGAGTCTACATGGTTCTCATGTCGCGTTTAAGGCCAGCCCCCTGCACGGTGTGGAGCTTCAATAGCGCAGAGCAGCGTCTACAGCAAAGTACTCCTCCTCACAGACTACCGTAGTGTTCAGTAAGCGTGTGTGTTTACCGGACCATGGCAGAAGTCGCACCAGCACCCGCCGCCGCCGCGCCGGCCAAGGCACCCAAGAAGAAGGCAGCGGCCAAGGCCAAGAAAGCGGGACCCAGCGTAGGCGAGCTCATCGTCAAGGCGGTGTCCGCCTCCAAGGAGAGGAGCGGCGTGTCCCTGGCCGCGCTCAAGAAGAGTCTGGCTGCAGGTGGCTACGACGTGGAGAAGAACAACTCCCGCGTCAAGATCGCCGTCAAGAGCCTCGTCACCAAGGGCACCCTGGTCCAGACCAAGGGCACAGGTGCCTCCGGCTCCTTCAAGCTCAACAAGAAAGCCGTGGAGGCAAAGAAGCCCGCCAAGAAAGCCGCAGCCCCCAAAGCAAAGAAGGTGGCCGCCAAGAAGCCCGCCGCGGCGAAGAAGCCCAAGAAGGTAGCAGCCAAGAAGGCCGTCGCCGCAAAGAAGTCCCCCAAGAAGGCCAAGAAGCCCGCTACACCCAAAAAGGTCGCCAAGAGCCCAAAGAAAGTGAAGAAGCCCGCCGCGGCGGCCAAGAAGGCGGCCAAGAGCCCCAAAAAGGCTACCAAGGCAGCGAAGCCCAAAGCCGCCAAGCCCAAGGCAGCCAAGGCCAGAAAGGCAGCCCCCAAGAAGAAGTAAACCTATTCCAAACGGTGTTCGACTCGACACATGTTGTTACCACAAAAGGCTCTTTTAAGAGCCACCCACCTCTTTCCATAAAAGCGCATGTCATTCCATGTTGTAGCTGTCGTGCAAAAGAAATGAAATGACAAGCACACCAGGCTACTTTTACGCACCACATTTTCCCACTCTGGGTGTGTGCTGCCCGGAGAGAGCGATAGGGAGAGGTATATAATAACAATAATAATAATCGAGTGGCAAAATGGCGTACAATTGTCACTCAAGAGTGCAGCACCAGCCAATGTTGTGAAGTTTTAGAATTGCCATTAATAATTCAAATTGGAGAGGAGGCAGGCTGCTGTGATGTGTTAATCATCATCCGACCCATGTTAATACTATAGCGTAAGTGTTTCCCATTTGGATGATTTGACTGATTTGATTTGTCACAAATTCGGAGGGAAACAGAGTAGCCTAGCCCTTCTCACTCAGCTGCCTGCGGGTGGGTGAGGGCGGGCTTAGGGCTGACTGTCTGTCTGTCCCTCACTCCAATTGGATAAGGCCACACCGGCCCGGTGGCCAATCGGTGCCTCTTGTGGCGAGGTATAAATATGGCTCTCGAGGTGGCCAGCGGCTCATTCAGACTTTCTGTGACATCCTAAAAGCTAGCAATATGAGCGGAAGAGGCAAAACCGGAGGCAAGGCCAGGGCGAAGGCAAAGACACGTTCATCCCGTGCCGGACTCCAGTTCCCCGTGGGCCGAGTGCACAGGCTGCTGCGCAAAGGCAACTACGCCGAGCGTGTGGGCGCTGGCGCACCAGTGTACCTGGCCGCAGTGCTCGAGTACCTGACTGCTGAGATCCTGGAGTTGGCCGGCAACGCTGCCCGTGACAACAAGAAGACCCGTATCATCCCCCGTCACCTGCAGCTGGCTGTCCGTAACGACGAGGAGCTGAACAAACTGCTTGGCGGCGTGACCATCGCTCAGGGTGGTGTGCTACCCAACATCCAGGCAGTGCTGCTCCCCAAGAAGACTGAGAAGGCCGTCAAAGCCAAGTAAAATCGCTACTGCGGCTGCCACTTGACTACTCAACCCCCAAAGGCTCTTTTAAGAGCCAACCACCTAGCTCAGCAAAAGCGCAAAGTGTCCTTTTATATGCCACATACACGGCACCGTATCAAGTGCCCACATGAGGCGTTGAATGAACAATAACACCTACTAGGCGACTAAGTTTGCACGGTGACTATTATATTAATGCGCGTAATATGAACGCGCGTAAAGTGTCGGCCCTAACAAAAGAGCTAAGCGCGCGAGGGTGGGGGTTGCATTTTGGGGCGGCAGGGAGAGGCCCAGCCTCCCGTCCAATGGGCGCCGGAGGAGGCCTCCGCAACGGGCCAATCAGAGTGGTGCGTAGAAGGTGTCCAATCAGCAGACGCCGCTGCCGGCTTTATAAACTTCACATAGGCATTTGGAGGCTATACTCCGACTGTGAAAGAAGGAATCTAGCTAGCGCCATGGCCAGAACCAAGCAAACCGCTCGCAAATCCACCGGTGGTAAAGCACCCAGGAAGCAGCTCGCCACCAAGGCTGCGCGCAAGAGCGCCCCGGCCACCGGCGGCGTGAAGAAACCTCACCGTTACAGGCCCGGCACCGTGGCTCTGCGAGAGATCCGTCGTTACCAGAAGTCCACTGAGCTGCTGATCCGTAAACTGCCCTTCCAGCGCCTGGTGAGAGAAATTGCCCAGGACTTCAAGACCGACCTGCGCTTCCAGAGTTCCGCCGTGATGGCCCTGCAGGAGGCTAGCGAGGCTTACCTGGTCGGCCTGTTCGAGGACACCAACCTGTGCGCCATCCACGCCAAGAGGGTGACCATCATGCCCAAGGACATCCAGCTGGCCCGTCGTATTCGCGGAGAGCGCGCTTAAACGATGACCTGATCTCCAAAATCCCCCAAAGGCTCTTTTAAGAGCCACCTCCATATTTTCGTCAAAAAGGCACAATTGTTCCATTTCCCACCATGTATGTTGTCGACGTACAGACCGTGGTTCGATTCCAGGCTGTATCACAGCCGGCCGTGAGTGCAAATAAGCGCTGGTTCTTAACATCGAAAGAAAAGCGACGTATTGCACGTGTTACTTTGCGTAATTGTAGCTGCGATATGATCTGCTAAAGAGAGTGATGTATGTATGTATGCCTAGAGTCAAAAGGTTTTACAAAGGAGGGGAAAATACACTAGCAGTAATGACATAGGGCAAAGAGTGGCAAAATTGGTCACTACGTAGCTACGAAAAACATTAGCATGCCACCAGACTTTGATGAAAGTCCCGTATTGCAGTGCTGCTGAGAGACTCGTGCAGAGGGGAAAACTTTACCGTGGAGCACGGAGGCCATCTAGTGGTTAAACGCGGCAAGTGCCAACATCGTAGTGGTATTTGATCTTCAGGCCAGCGTTTCCCAAACTCGGTCCCCAAGTGGTACTTTTTCGAATCCAATAGCTGTTGGAATGTAACATGCTAGAGTGTGTCAATGACTTAGTGAAAAACCCCATTCCCTCTTTGCTGTGCCATGTGACCGTTGAAAAAAAACACAAAAACATGTGCACCCCATAATTCATGCGACTGACTAAGGTATTGACCCAACAATGATATCTCTGACTAATCCTATTACATACCCATTGTTCCTCCTTTAGACTACATCAGTGATCCCTTAAGAGAAAAGCTATCGGGACAGCAGGAATGAAAAGATGTAATCATCAAGGGCTTGCAAAACAGCTGTTACGAAACAGGACACAAGCAGCTGCAATGATTAGTCCTATTATTAGTTGACCAATTCCATAATTGCAATCACCAGCGCTGCATTGCTGCATAGACTTGATAAGGAAGTAAATGCCTCAGAAGTGCATAGATTAGAAGTCGACTTCTGAAGTGAGATGTAGTCTTCATGTGTGCTTTGTTTCGAATGTATGTCAATGTTGAGTGCACCGATGTAGAGTGTAGCAAAAGTGTAGCAAAATCACCTACGCGCAAGAAGATTTGCTCCGGAATCGAAACAAATGATAAGAAGACCCAGTAAAGGCCCTAAATACAGGCTGCCAGTTAAATGCCGAAATCACACAGCTAAAGTGATAGGCCTATAAAGCACCCGGCGAATACAAAAGAACGCAGGTCAAAAGAGGTGGGAAAACGACATTACCCGTTGAATGCAAAGGCATCAATCCAAAGGGATAATGTACTATAGTCAGACGCATGGCACAGGCAAAAAGTGGAGGCGAACCTTTGGGCAAATCAGGAAGCAGACAGGACATCTCTGCGCATGCGTTGCTGTATCCAGCACTCACGAGACAGGTAATAGCGGAGCTCCGTGGTGCTGAAAAGGACATTTGCCAAGGCCTATTTCCCGTTGGAGTGATTTGTGACATGCTATAGGCACAGTTCAGTACAGCCCTCATCCAACATTGGTGACAGAATCGGCCACGTTTTTTCCCTCATTTGACACTTGAGAAACATACATTCACATAACGTTGTGTTCCATATCTGCAGGAGACAAAGCAGCAGAAAATGTGCAAGTGAATATGATTTAAGAGCAGTCAAATGTGACGTACAGTTACTTTTTCCCCTAACCTATTCTGTGATTCATCTACAAATACACGCTTCACATTTCAAGACATGCGCATAAACGATGACCTGATCTCCAAAATCCCCCAAACACCTCCATATTTCCGTCAAAAAGGCACACTTGTTCCATTTCCCACCATGTATGTTGTTGACTAACACGTCGCGTTCCCTGCTCTCGAGTCACTACAGACCGTGGTTCGATTCCAGGCTGTATCACAACCGGCCGTGATTGCAAATAAGAGTTGGTTCTTAACTGACGTGACTAGTTAAATAAAGGTGACATCGAAAGAAAAGCGACGTATTGCACGTTTGCCTTTGCGTAATTGTAGCTGCGATATGATCTGCTAAAGAGAGAGTGATGTGACCACATGTATGTATGTATGCCTAGAGTAGAAGAGTGAAAGGTTTTTACAAAGGAGGGGAAAATACACCTGCAGTAATGAGTGATAGTAATGTCATAGGGCAAAGAGTCGCAAAAATGGTCACTACGTAGCTAAGAACAACATAGCATGCCAGCAGACTTTGAAAGTCCCATATTGCAGTGCTGCTGAGACTCGTGCAGAGGGGAAAACTTTACCGTGGAGCACGGAGGCCATCTAGTGGTTAAACGCGGCTACTGCCAACTTGTGAGCACATCGTAGTGGTATTTGATCTTCAGGCCAGCGTTTCCCAAACTCGGTCCTCGGGTCCCCAAGTGGTACTTTTTCGAATCCAATAGCTGTTGGAATGTAACATGCTAGAGTGTGTCAATGACTTAGTGAAAATCCCCATTTCAAAAAAATCGAAAACATGTGCACCCCATAACTCATGCGACTGACCAAGGTATTGAGGCAAAGAAATGATATCTCTGACTAATCCTATTACGTACCCATTGTTCCTCCTTTGTTAATTGAGAGAAAAGCTATCGGGACAGCAGGAATGAAAAGATGTAATCATCAAGGCCTTGCAAAACAGCTGTTACGAAACAGGACACAAGCAGCTGCAATGATTAGTCCTATTATTAATTGACCAATTACAGAATTGCAATCACCAGCGCTGCATTGCTGCATAGACTTGATAAGGAAGTAAATGCCTCAGAAGTGCATAATATTCGATGATCATATGCATAGATTAGAAGTCGACTTCTGAAGTGAGATTTAGTCTTCGTGTGTTCTTTTGAGTGCACCGATGTAGACCGTACTTGAATGACTGTATTTGTTAGTTGGTTTTTGTGTTTGTTGGGCTGCCACTATCTACTAGGCTGCCACATCCTTTTTTTACAGTGTAGCTAAATCACCTAGGCGAAAGAAGATTTGCTCAGGAATCGAAACCCCTTGACAGCTTCACCAAATGATAAGACCCAGTAAAGGCCCTAAATACAGGCTGCCAGTTAAATGCAGAATTCACACAGCTAAAGTGATGGGCCTATAAAGCACCCGGCGAATACAAATAACGTAGATCAAAAGAGGTGGTAAAACGACATAACCCGTTGAATGCAAAGGGATAATGTACTATAGTCAGACGCATGGCACAGGCTAAAAGTGGAGGCGAACCTTTGGCCAAAATCAGGAAGCAAACAGGAAATCTCTGCGCATGCGTTGCTGTATTCAGCACGTTTGAATGGACAGACAGCGCGCCTCTGCTGCATCTTCACTCACCACACAGGTAATAGCGGAGCTCCGTGGTGCTGGAAAGGACAGCGCCTCTGGCCATTTGCCAAGGCCAATTTCCCGTTGGAGGGATGTGTGACATGCTATAGGCACAGTTCAGTACACCCCTCATCCAACAGACCCCCTCCTGTAATTGGTCACAGAATCATCCAGTTAATTCCGGCCACGTTCTTTCCCTGGTCACTGCAACAAAACCTTTGTCGGGGTGCATTGGTGTAAGACGTAGTCCTGGAGAAAAAGTTGACCTATAGGCTATATGATATAATGGCATGTGGACCTTTTTTTTGCAGCTGCCTACAGATAAAGAGTGCACTAGGCTAGAGAGAAAAGTAGCAATCCGTTTTTTAATAAAGCGGTACTATGTAATTTACCCTCCTTTGACAGTTGAGAAACATACATCCACATGACGTTGTGTTCCAAATCTGCAGGAGACAAAGCAGCAGAAAATGTGCAAGTGAATATGATTTAAGAGCAGTCAAATGAAGTCATAGTGACGTACGGTTACTTTTTCACCAAACCTATTCTGTGATTGATCTACAAATACACGCTTCACATTTCAAGACACGCTCTTCTAAAGTCATTGTTTTCCACAATGCAATGCTCACGTGAGCTAGGAGAACATGTTCTATTTAATGTGTTGAACCTCTGCCTATTTGATGATCTGTTGTAGTTAGTGGTTTTTTGGACCACATACTTGTGCAAATTGCATCAGGTCGAGGGATAAATGCTCGCTCTGTGTGCCATTGTCAGTAGCACTTCTGATCCAGCAGGTGGTGCAAAGATCCCTCTCTATGTGGCTTGAATGATGAGCAGACTGAATGAATTGAAAGGCAGTGTTGGCAACATGACTTCTGGTCAGTGCCTCCCTATCTATATGTGTTGACCTATTCATTTGAGCTCCTAAATGAAGCATAGAGTGTCAACATTGCATCTCGCCTGAATCATGTCTTCATTCCTGTCTTGCAACGTGGTGAGGTGTGTGTTTGTGTTAGAAATCACTGGCCACTTGATTAATGGAACACCAGTCACTTTCATCATGCGGAGCTCTTGTCATACGGATATACAGTATTCTATCGTTAGGTATGTTAGTCTATGCCGGTGTGACATTGCTCGTCCAGATATTGATGTATTGTCATTCGATCCCTTTTGTTAGATTTGGGTGTATTGTGTGGAATCCTGGGACATGGTTAGATCTTACTTGTTTGACGTGACTGTGCTGTTGGAGCTAGTAACACAAGCATTTCCGTACTAAACACGTGTATGTGGCAAATTAGATTTGGATCGAATGGGTAATTACAATAGATTGTATGTCGGTAGGAGTTTTCCTCAGTGTGTGTCCCCCTTCCATTTCCCCTTGATGTCCCCGTCAGTTACGCTGCGGCCGACTTACTACCGATGTCACTGTGGTCCAAGTGAAAGTCCTAGCCTATAGGGTGTGGTAACAGGCCCTGTGTTATTTGTTGTTGTACTCTACATGTGAAGTATCTGCACTGTTGATAATAGGGAAATGCAAGCAGTTGAAGGGAACAAGGGACAGAGTCTAACCTGCTGTTGAACACAAGGCCCCGAGCATGTCCGCGGACAGAGTACGGTTCACTCCCAGTCCTATGATGTTGCTCTGTAGGTGAGCTTTTTTCAGCATCCAATTCCTGGCAGCCTTCTCCCTGGTTGAATTGTGAATGTGAGTGAATGGAGAATGTTTGGCTTCGGTATCCAAGGTGTTTGAGAATGTTGAGGACCAGTGGTCCGAGGGCCTGACTGTGACATCATAAAGCGGAATGCAGTTAGTGTGCCGTTTGAGGGATTCCAATTCAGTCCGGTGCGGTCTTCCAGACAGTGCGTGTGCTCTCTGTGCGATGACTTGTAAGTCGGTCGTGCGTACACGGAGTACAAGTACGACGGGAAGTGACATTTAGGGTAAGCCTAACCCTTCTTCTAAGCTACATTTCTGCCTTTACTAGACTATGGGGATATTTGATATACGAATGCTTCCGCTCGGTGTTTGAGATCAATTGACACTCTTTACCATGGCACTTTGAGATGTATTTTAAACTGCAAAAACACTTACGCCCCACTGCACTTTGTATACCAGGGTTGGCTGGCCTTCTGGTATACTTTTATTGACCAAGCCATTTTGGCTTTACTACCTTTTTATTTGGCCATTTTTATTGTTCAGAAATGTGGTGGGTACTCTCTTCGTTCGCTGGACTTTATCCCGCTAACTGTTCCAAATGTCTGAACCGAATTTGGTATAAGGTCTTTTATGTACTCTGCGCCATCGTCTCGGAACAGCTTACAAAATCATTTGAAACTGGAAGAACTTGTCCCGATTGGTGTTTTTCAATCACCGATGAAGGATTTTGAGGCTGATTCCCTGACCTGCTGTTTTTGATTTTGTTATACTCTTGTGAATTCAATGGTTTTTACTAGATGACTTGTAGTTTTTCATGTTGTCTGTCTGTAATTGTTGTAATGACTCGGTGCTGCCTAACTTGGCCAGGACGCTCTTGAAAAAGAGATTTTAATATCTACGAGGCCTTCCTGGTTCAATAAAGGTTAAAAACATTTTTTTTAACTGAGCCTGTTTCTCCTAACCTGCTATGACAAAGTGACTTTGTGACACTAGCTGTATCCTAAAAGGCAACCTCTGTTCCTCGATGTACTAAACCGAGGCCCGGCAGCCAGTAAGTACAAGTAAGAGACAATTACGGCAACAATAAGTAGTAAGATGAAAGCTATTCACATTTGAGATGTGAATAAACGGCACCGATTGATCAATTGCCAGTACGTGTCCTTTTGAAATGACCTGTTGAGACGGGCCCTCCTTCTGTGGCGTTCATTTGACGGCCATAGTGCTATCTGGCCTATAAATGATCCACTCATTCCATAATAAGACGATTTGTTATTGGTTTGTGAACACAAGTCCAATACAATATTTGCACACCTCTGTACGAATAGGAAAACTATCCCTTCATTGTGTGTGTGTGTGGGTGTCTGAGGAATGTTTTACTGCCGTTTCACCTTACAGAGGTATCACCACCCTTCCCATCGGCACCTCGGGTCCTCTTGGCTCCCTGACCGTCAGGCCGGATCCTGTGTAGGGAAGAAAAAAGAAGATTGATGTTATATTACATGGCCTTCAATAGCAAAATGACCGATGAGGTGACATTATGAGCCCCTTTTAGCTTTATGGCATTCCATGTGTATTTGTTTCCCCGTGGTCTATAACGGTGTCTCAATTATGGCATGAAGGTTTGGTGTGTTAGTACTTGTTATTAGGTGTGTGGAAGAGTCACCTTCCTTTGTCCTTTCTAACTGGGACCTCTATTCGACTTCTTTAGGGCTGTCTCTATTGGGGGGGGGGGAGAAACTGCAGTGGGTTGAATCCTACTAAATCAGTGTTTTCCAACTCCAGGGGTAGAGTAGCCTACCAGTAGACATTTTTGTTGTAGCCCTGGAGAGGCACAGCTGATTCAACTACTGTGGAACATAGAGTACTAGTCGATTACCCAGTTTGACTTGCTTTCATTTCTTCTTGGCAGAACCCCTATCGCTCCTCCCTCGTTCCCTAGAACGAGCGCCGATCCCTTTGCAACAGAGGCCAGGCAAAAGCGCGCGCTTTCTGTGCCACTGGCTTCAATCAGGTCCACCAACTGCAGATAATAACAGCACACCACGTATCGCGGACGTCACTTATTCACTTGAACTCCACTAGCGAACACATCATGTCTGGAAGAGGCAAAGGCGGCAAGGGACTCGGAAAGGGAGGCGCCAAGCGTCATCGCAAGGTTCTCCGCGATAACATCCAGGGAATCACCAAGCCCGCTATCCGCCGTCTGGCTCGCCGTGGCGGCGTGAAGCGTATCTCCGGCCTGATCTACGAGGAGACCCGCGGTGTCCTGAAGGTGTTCCTGGAGAACGTGATCCGTGACGCCGTCACCTACACCGAGCACGCCAAGAGGAAGACCGTAACCGCCATGGACGTGGTCTACGCTCTGAAACGCCAGGGACGCACCCTGTACGGTTTCGGCGGTTAAACACACTGTCTTCTGAACGTCTACATCCCGACTTGAACCCAAAAGGCTCTTTTAAGAGCCACCCACATCCGCTTGAAAAAGGCCAATTCCATAGTTATAGGAAACCATGAACCACTCTCGAGTGGACAGGGAGTGTTGATGACAGGACTCTTATGTTCAGTGTAGAAACAGTCGTATTTCGACGGCACCCAACCTTTAATTAATTTATTAGACCTTTATTTAACTAGGCAAGTCAGTTAAGAACATAATCTAATTTTCAATGACGGCATAGGAACAGTGGGTGAACTGCCTGTTCAAGGGCAGAAGGACAGATTCAGAAGCTAAAGCCGACAGCCCTACTAAGTCCAAAAAGGGGGTGCAAAGGTTGTAGGATATGCATTTACGTCCCCCTTTTGAAACACACATTTTCCCCACCAGTAAAAAAACATAGGCGATGGAATTGGGGGAGGTAGGGCGCACAGGTCTTTGTTTAGGGAGCCAGCCTCTGAGTGGAAGGCTCTTATGCGCGCTCGGCTCCACTGGGCAAATGAAAGCAGGGGCGCCTATGAGAAAGCAGGGGTGTGTCCACGGCCGCTGAATTTGCTTAGCTTCCTCTTCATAAGAGAGGAAAGCGCAGTCCAGCCCCTCATTCGAAGCATCAGCATCATGCCCGAGCCAGCAAAGTCCGCGCCCAAGAAGGGCTCCAAGAAAGCCGTCACCAAGACCGCAGGGAAAGGCGGCAAGAAGCGCCGAAAGTCGAGGAAGGAGAGCTATGCAATTTACGTGTACAAAGTACTGAAGCAGGTCCACCCCGACACCGGCATCTCCTCCAAGGCCATGGGAATCATGAACTCGTTCGTGAACGACATCTTCGAGCGTATCGCCGGAGAGTCCTCTCGCCTGGCCCACTACAACAAGCGTTCCACCATCACCTCCAGGGAGATCCAGACCGCGGTGCGCCTGCTGCTCCCCGGAGAGCTGGCCAAGCACGCGGTGTCCGAGGGCACCAAGGCCGTGACCAAATACACCAGCTCCAAGTAAACAGCCCATTTGGAGTGCTGTACTAACCCAAAGGCTCTTTTAAGAGCCACCCACCCAGTCAGTGAAAAAGGCAAATCCATCACAAATGAATGTGTAGCTAGGCTGTGTTTTTTTATTGGTCTGCAAAACATGCTAAACCGGTTAGAGGTTAAAAAAAAAAAATTGTTGTGGAATAAGTCTATGCAATAAAATATGTTTGATAAGTGGAACTAGAATGAAAAGATGATGATTGTGCACATGCCAGTAGACAAAGGGAGTGGGATTCCACTAGTGCTCCAAGGACTAGAGTGGGGGTGGGGACACTACAAATATTGATCTATACAGCCCTTGTTCCACTCACTCACATGCATGCATGCACTAGCTACAGAGAGAGAGAGAGAGAGAGACACTCTACTCTCTAGCCCTATATCAGGCCCACATGGGGCGCCAGCCTCCATAGCGCCGGCCAGACACCAAGACCCACAGACACCAAGACCGGCACCAGTCGAGTCACGCTGCGGAGTCAAGCGAGGAAGGAATGCGAGAAGTGCACAAGCCTATGCCGGTTCAAACAAAAGGTGAGCTGCTCTCCACCTATGTAGTGATTCCACCTAATTCCCCTACTGACCTGAGGCAACAGAACTAGTTTTGTACCAAATTATCTGTATTACATGTGAAAGTATGTGCAGGTTTTCATACTCACCTATACATATGACTTAATACCCATTCTTGACTTTTCATACAGGTGGAACCACTTCTGAGCGAGACCAAACTCCAACGTGACCTCTACTACACTACATAGACTTCTTGCCTGTGCTTTTCATTATATTATATTGTTTCTTCTCCTATATCTCCCTTGGTTTAGTTTACCTTTTGACCAACTCCTACCCAATACACTTCTAACTCAACTCTACAGCACAAAACCATTTCACCTGCATGTGCTAATTCTCCCCCTCTAATCATGGCATCTTTTGGATGTGAGACACCAGGTGGGTGTCATTAATTAATCAGGTAGAGCTAAATATCAATTGCTCCCTAAACTCTTATGTTAACCATTTAATACACCTGGCATATATTTTCTCTTACTAGTTATTTTTTTGGTTTGGGTGAGTTGGAACTTACTTATTAAACACTTAATGTTTGACCTTTTCCCCCATGTGCTAGTGCTATTGTTTGGTTGACATCTAAACCTAACCTACAAACTGTCTGATTATACTAGACCAAATGCCTTCATCTCCCCTTGTCTGTTCAATGTTACCTTTATGCTTCAGAAAATCTTTTAACAACTCTAGACTACTACTAAACTAGGAATCCATACCATCCAATATTATTGGGACATCTATACCCCATTGACGTTTACCTTTTCTAATGATTTACAGCAAGAGTAGGGAGATGCCAGGGATACTAACCTTAGCCTAATCTGCCTTCAATCTCTTGAAATATTTCCACATCAGCAAAAACCACCATCTACCACCTAAAATGTGTTCTCACCATAAAACCCTAATACAACATTCACCTAACTATCCTACCTGGGGAACATAACAAATGCTTAGAAAATAGCACACAAACAAACATGGACTTTCCTATCACTTTGGAGGAAGTCCTTTTTCTATTTACACACCATCCCATTAGCACCTTTTCTCTAAAATATTAACCTACCACTTCACAGTCATTACCTCCACATGGTGAACACCTGCCAGTAACTTGCCTGCAACAGTTGCCTGTTTTGGTTGCAAGTCTATTTCCTCATGACTCTTCGTGAGAGTAGTCTTTTGAACCTGAACATTAGTTAAATAATTTCTTCACATTTATCTGTGACATTTGAATGCATTGTAACCTTTCAGTTACAAAACCATCCTTCATGTAGGACAACACCTGAAAACCACATTAATATGCCATTGTTTCTAACCTGAGCTGAATGGAGAAAATACCTCATAGTGGCAGAACAAACATTTACCCTGCCTGTATAAATGCCACTCTACAGTGCAAAGGGTTGAAGGCTGCAGTTAAGATTTAGCCTTCACCTTTACACTCCAATCATTGAATAACTGATAGCATCCTTTTTCACCCAACCACATTATCCTTTCTCATCAATTCACACAACTACACACAGTGGTGTGAACGCCTGCAAGTCATTTGCCAGAAACACCTGGACGTCACTTCACAAGTGCCCTTCCTAATAAAATGCCTCCTCAACTACCAGCACACTTCACTGGGTAGCTTTATCACAGTATGGTAAGTTATAGGCTTTCGACATAGCATTAACCAACTGTTACCTTTCATGTGCTTACCGATCTTATATACTCACTACGTCATATAAGCCTGACATGGCTTGCCTTCCAGTAGCCTGACCTATAACTCCTTGATATAATGGCCTTTTCAACGCAGTTAGCTAACTAATGTATGTAATACTCTTTAGCAACTAAAACATGATTGATATTGACTGCATTAACATTCATTTATCCTTCATGTAGTAAATTGACACTAGCATGCGACTGATTTGGGGTAACACTCCACTTGCCACACCAAAGCCTCATGTCAACCTCTTGTACCCACATATCCATTGTTAGGCTGTTTGAAGACTGTTACAGTTCCTCGTTGGCATGGTCTGTATTATGACCTAGCATAAACAAATGTATACTTCAAATGACATTGATACACATTTTAGCATAACTTGCCATTCCAACACATTTTTAGGTTCACATTTACAGTCTGTCAACTTCACTATGAGCTGATTACCCATTTCTCTTTTTGATCAGAGCTATACCTTGGATTTAATATACTTCTTCCCAACAAATAAATAGACTTTAGTTGCACTTAAACCTTAATGATTAACCACGCTTTATGACAGCAGTTACCTGCAGGCCATTAATAACTAGGGCAATATTACCTTCACCTTAACCACAAGTGCTTGCGTATTACGCTTCCTCATCACTATCTTGCTAAACAGTATATTACTATTTTTATCAGATTACTCAGGCAAAATCTTTGAAACTGTTGGCTATTTTTTAGAAACTCTACACACTCACAACAAAACCTTACACCAAACCAGCTAAACATTATACATCTCTTGCTTAAACAACCTTTTCTTGCCAAACTCTTCCAAATTTTTTTATATTTTTGCTTCAATACACTCAACACAAACCATCATTTGAATAAGCGCACGAAGCACCACCTACACACTGATAGTATACATTTAAAACACAGGTTTCTCTGTGTGCAAGGCATAGCCATTTCAAAGGAAGCTTTGTAATACATGTAGCAAACCAAAATAAACACAGTTATCAAAATGTGTAAAGTATGGATGTGTATTCCAAACATAACACACTCAATACCAATAATGTCCTGAGTGTTCTAACAATCCTAAAACAACACCAGCAATAGGAGAAAACAAAAACATTGGTGCTACAAAAAAAAAACATATTTTTTACCATACATCTCACCACCTTTGTCAGTCTGGCAAAAAAACTTCATCCACATCACATGCGATGTTGTCTTGAGCGAGCCAGCATGGGAAGGATCACCTGGAGCACCATATCCAGCCCTGGCATCAGCCCTGGCATCAGCCCTGGCATGACCCCTGATCGATGTCTCCACAAGCCTCCTCTATTGCCTGTAGAAGGGGTATGCGTTGGTGGGGCTGGCAATCATACACCTTCCAAATCATGCAGAGAAGATTTCTTCATTACCCATTGTATGGCTTTAGGATTGCATGATGGTGAAGGATGAAATATTGAATAATAGCCGCACACATTGTTATGTTGTCACCCTGTTGTCGCGGTACATTGATGATGGCATGGGGTCAGAATAAGTTTCTGCCACGGCCCCTTGTTTTTTAAATGTCCTAACCTGCCTTGTAAACATATATCACCTCATGATCCACTGCATCTGCTTCTAGCTCCATGACTCTCTGAAAGAGACAAAACTAAACAATGTAGCACAGCACTGAAAAACAGGATCAGTCAATATGATGTAGCACCATACTCTTCCAGATCTAGTAACAATGATAGGATAGTATGGCTTACCTGCACAAAATAATATCTCTGTTTTACACTGAGTTTCTTTCAAAAGGGACTCTGTACAGCTGTTTCATCTTAATTCAATTGCGTTTCAGTAGACAAGACAGTGCAGAGAAACTCACTCTGTTGACGGTTTAGAATATGGTGTTATCTGCCATTAGGTGGTCCTGCAGTTCTGAGTCTGATGCAATTATTTGAAATGACCATATTTACAATGTGGGTCTCCTGCTCCATGGTGAACAGTGAACCTCTATCACTAAAACCTTTCAGTATCTGGTGGAAGATCCTTCTCATTGTGAAAGTACAGCACATATCACTGGACCAGTAAGACTACAGCACTTACAGTTACTTACCGGTTGTCATTTAGAAATATCCAGATGATACCTGCAACAGTATAGTGGCTCAGATTTGGTTACACCAATTGCCCCCCCCCCCCCCCCCTCCCCCCCCTCACATGCTCATTCCATGGTTGACAACATGGTCAACCAAATGCCTTATATATTTACAAACTGAGTGGAAAGCAGAGAACGTGCATTCAGTTTGACACACTTGATCAATGCATTTCCTACAACCGTTCATGGTTTCAGAGATGGTGCCTCAAGATTCACTGTAATAGTTGAATTGAAATATTCACCTGCTTAACTTTTCTATACGCCTATGATAGCTTTGCAGGGTACTCCCAACACGTGCCTGTAAGAATGTATTGCTTCATTGGCCATTGGTAGGTTTCAGGGCTTTAGTCTACATTTGTCTTGATGGACTCAATTCAACCTGACCTCAGCATAAATGTTTCGCTTGTCAATCTAATACTCTTGCCTATGACCAGAGACATTGTGACTGACACGCACATTATTTTGCCTTTTGATCATTTCTAATGATAACAATGAAATATCAACAGCCCAGATCATCAACAACAATATGAGATCTGTGTCATGTATGTTTTCCTTTTTAGATCCAACCTTTCCCTGATCAAAATATCAAAACTCCACTCTGCATTGAAAGTTATGCTTGTAATAACACATGGCTGCAGCTTGCCAATGACACGTAATAACAAAGATGTAAGTCCTATAGTTTCAGATGTTGAATATAATTATTTTAATTTAAATGATCTACCTCATTTTATTTCAACAATAAGGCACGAGGGAGTGAGGTATATGGCTAATATACCACGGCTAAGGGCTGTTCTTAGGCACGACGCTTTGCAGATTCCCTGACGCGGCCCTTAGCCGTGGGATATTGGCTATATACCACAAATCCCTGAGGTGCCTTATTGCTATTATAACCTGCTTACCAACATAACTATTGTTAAGGCTGTAAAAGCACAGAGTATTATCATCATGACTGAGAATTTGGGTGAGCTGATGTTTGTAACCCAAAATTATTTCCTGTAAACTAATTGACCTGTATCGAACAAACTGACAGTCAAGCTGATTAAAGAGAAACCCACACATACAGTGGGGAGAACAAGTATTTGAAACACTGCCGATTTTGCAGGTTTTCCTACTTACAAAGCATGTAGAGGTCTGTAATTTTTATCATAGGTACACTTCAACTGTGAGAGACAGAATCTTAAACAAAAATCCAGAAATTCACATTGTATGATTTTTAAGTAATTCATTTGCATTTTATTGCATTTACCGCTCAGGAAGGAGACACGTACTGTCTCCTAGAGATGGCTTTGGTGTGAAAACTGCAAATCAATCCCAGAACAACAGCAAAGGGCCTTGTGAAGATGCTGGAGGAAACAGGTACTAAAGTATATATAACCACAGAAAAACGAGTCCTATATTGACATAACCGGAAAGGCCGCTCAGCAAGGAAGAAGCCACTGCTCCAAAACCACCATTAAAAAAGCCACACTACGGTTTGCAACTGCACATGGGGACAAAGACCGTACTTTTTGAAGAAATGTCCTCTGGTCTGATGAAACAAAAATTAAACTGTTTGGCCATAATGACCATCGTTATGTTTGGAGGAAAAAGGGGGAGGCTTGCAAGCTGAAGAACACCATCCCAACCGTGAAGCACGGGGGTGGCAGCATCATGTTGTGGGGGTGCTTTGCTGCAGGAGAGACTGGTGGACAAAATAGATGGCATCACGAGGAAGGAAAATTATGTGGATATATTGAAGCAACATCTCAAGACATCAGTCAGGGAGTTATAGCTTAGTCGCAAACAGGTCTTCCAAATGGACAATGACCTTCCAAAGTTGTGGCAAAATGGCTTAAGGACAACAAAGTCAAGGTATTGAAGTGGCCATCACAAAGCCTTGACCTCAATCTCATAGAAAATTTGTGGGCAGAACTGAAAAAGCGTGTGCGAGCAAGGAGGCCTACAAACCTGACTCAGTTACTCCAGCTCTGTCAGGAGGAATGGGCCAAAATTCACCCAATTTATTCTGGGAAGCTTGTGGAAGGCTACCCGAAACGCTTTACCCAAGTTAAACAATTTTAAGGTAATGCTACCAAATACTAATTGAGTGTATGTAAACTTCTGACCCACTGGGAATGCGATGGAAGAAATTAAAGCTGAAATAAATCATTCTCTCTGCTATTATTCTGACATTTCACATTCCTAAAATAAAGTGCTAATCCTAACTGACCTAAAATAGGGAATTTTTACTAGGATTAAATGTCAGGAAGAAGTTTTAATGTATTTGACTAAGGTGTATGTAAACTTACGACTTCAACTGCATACACTACCGTTCAAAAGTTTTAGAACACCTACTCATTCAAGGGTGTTTCTTTATTTTTACTATTTTCAACATTGTAGAACAATAGTGAAGACATCAAAACTGAAATAACACATACGGAATTATGTAGTTAACAAAAAAGTGCCTTGATGACAGCTTTGCACACTCTTGGCATTCTCTCAACCAGCTTAATGTAATGCATTTCAATTAACAGGTGAGCTTTCTTAAAATTTCAATTGTGGAATTTCTTTCCTCCTTAATGCATTTGAGCCAATCAGTTGTGTTGTGACAAGGTAAGGGGGTATACAGAAGATAGCCCTATTTGGTAAAATACCATATTATGGCAAGAACAGTTAAAATAAGCAAAGAGAAACTACAGTCCATCATTACTTTATTAAGACATGAAGATCAGTCAATATGGAAAATTTCAAGAACTTTTGAAAGTTACTACAAGTGCAGTCGCAAATCAAATCAAATGTTATTGGTCACATATACAGTGGGGAGAACAAGTATTTGATACACTGCCGATTTTGCAGGTTTTCCTACTTACAAAGCATGTAGAGGTCTGTCATTTTTATCATAGGTACACTTCAACTGTGAGAGACGGAATCTAAAACAAAAATCCAGAAAATCACATTGTATGATTTTTAAGTAATTAATTTGCATTTTATTGCATGACATAAGTATTTGATCACCTACCAACCAGTAAGAATTCCGGCTCTCACAGACCTGTTAGTTTTTCTTTAAGAAGCCCTCCTGTTCTCCACTCATTACCTGTATTAACTGCACATGTTTGAACTCGTTACCTGTATAAAAGACACCTGTCCACACACTCAATCAAACAGACTCCAACCTCTCCACAATGGCCAAGACCAGAGAGCTGTGTAAGGACATCAGGGATGAAATTGTAGACCTGCACAAGGCTGGGATGGGCTACAGGATAATAGGCAAGCAGCTTGGTGAGAAGGCAACAGCTGTTGGTGCAATTATAAAAAAATTGAAGAAGTTCAAGATGATGGTCAATCACCCTCGGTCTGGGGCTCCATGCAAGATCTCACCTCGTGGGGAATCAATGATCATGAGGAAGGTGAGGGATCAGCCCAGAACTACACGGCAGGACCTGGTCAATGACCTGAAGAGAGCTGGGACCACAGTCTCAAAGAAAACCATTAGTAACACACTACGCCGCCATGGATTAAAATCCTGCAGCGCACGCAAGGTCCCCCTGCTCAAGCCAGCGCATGTCCAGGTTCATCTGAAGTTTGCCAATGACCATCTGGATGATCCAGAGGAGGAATGGGAGAAGGTCATGTGGTTTGATGTGACAAAAATAGAGCTTTTTGGTCTAAACTCCACTCACCGTGTTTGGAGGAAGAAGAAGGATGAGTACAACCCCAAGAACACCATCCCAACCGTGAGGCATGGAGGTGGAAACATCATTCTTTGGGGATGCTTTTCTGCAAAGGGCACAGGGCGGCTGCACTGTATTGAGAGGAGGATGGATGGGGCCATGTATCGCGAGATCTTGGCCAACAACCTCCTTCCCTCAGTAAGAGCATTGAGATGGGTCGTGGCTGGGTCTTCCAGCATGACAACGACACGAAGCACACAGCCATGGCAACTAAGGAGTGGCTCCGTAAGAAGCATCTCAAGGTCCTGGAGTGGCCTAGCCAGTCTCCAGACCTGAACCCAATAGAAAATCTTTGGAGGGAGCTGAAAGTCCGTATTGCCCAGCGACAGCCCCGAAACCTGAAGGATCTGGAGAAGATCTGTAGGGAGGAGTGGGCCAAAATCCCTGCTGCAGTGTGTGCAAACCTAGTCAAGAACTACAGGAAACGTATGATCTCTGTAATTGCAAACAAAGGTTTCTGTACCAAATATTAAGTTCTGCTTTTCTGATGTATCAAATACTTATGTCATGCAATAAAATGCAAATTAATTACTTAAAAATCATACAATGTGATTTTCTGGATTTTTGTTTTAGATTCCGTCTCTCATAGTTGAAGTGTACCTATGATAAAAATTACAGACCTCTACATGCTTTGTAAGTAGGAAAACCTGCAAAATCGGCAGTGTATCAAATACTTGTTCTCCCCACTGTACATGGTTAGCAGATGTAAATGCGACTGTAGCGAAATGCTTGTGCGTCTAGTTCTGACAGTGCAGTAATATTGTCACGGATGACTAGGAGTGGAAGGTAGGAATCAGGCGCAGAGAGCAGAGGTTCAAGGGAAAAAAATAGATATTTATTCCGGCACAAAAATGGTCCTACCCAAACACAGGGCGGAAAACACTGACCAACCCAAAACACAGGGCGGAAAACACTGACCAACCCAAAACACAGGGTAACACGGTCCGGAGCACAACAACACCTCCAACTCAAAACGTGAACACAAAATAATCCTGCACAAACAAGAGCGGTCTTCACAAACTTAAATAGGCGAGTAAATCAAGAAAACACAAATAGGAACAGGTGCAACTAATAAGACAAAACTAACAGAAAAGGAAAAAGGGATCGGTGGCGGCAAGTAGGCCCGGTGACGACGACCGCCGAGCACCGCCCGAACAGGCAGGGGAGCCAACTTCGGCGGGAGTAGTGACAGTACCCCCTCCCCCCTGACGTGCGGCTCCTGCAGCGCGCCACCACCGGCCTCGAGGACGACCCGGGGGGCAAGGCGCCAGGCGATCCGGGTGGAGGCGGTGGAAGTCCCTCAGGAGTGAAGGGTCCAAAATGTCCCCCACTGACACCCAGCACCTCTCCTCCGGACCGTACCCCTCCCAGTCCACGAGGTACTGTAGGCCCCTCACCCGGCGTCTCGAGTCCAGAATGGCACGTACTGTGTACGCCGGGGACCCCTCGATGTCCAGAGGGGGCGGAGGGACCTCAGGCACCTCACCTTCTTGTAGGGGACCAGCCACCACCGGCCTGAGGAGAGACACATGAAACGAGGGGTTAATACGATAATAAGTAGGAAGTTGTAACCTATAACACACCTCGTTTATCCTCCTCAGGACTTTAAATGGCCCCACACACTGCGGCCCCAGCTTCCGGCAGGGCAGACGGAAGGGCAGGTTTCGGGTCGAGAGCCAGACCCAGTCCCCCGGTGCGAACACGGGGGCCTCACTGCGGTGCTGGTCAGCGCTCTTCTTCTGTCGTTCCCCAGCAAATCTCAACGATTCCTGGACGGCTCTCCAGGTGTCCCTTGAGCGCTGCACCCATTCCTCCACCGCAGGAGCTTCGGTCTGGCTCTGATGCCATGGGGCCAGGACCGGCTGGTAGCCCAACACACACTGGAAGGGAGACATGTTAGTCGAGGAGTGGCGAAGTGAGTTCTGAGCGAGCTCTGCCCATGGAACATACCTCACGCACTCACCCGGCCGTCTGTCGAAACCTACCCACATCTTGGTTTACTCGCTCCACCTGCCCATTACTCTCGGGTGGAAACCCGAGGTCAGGCTGACCGAGACCCCCAGCCTCTCCATAAACGCCCTCCAAACTCTGGACGTGAATTGGGGACCCCGATCAGAGACAATGTCCTCAGGCACCCCATAGTGCCGGAAGACATGGGTAAACAGAGCCTCCGCAGTCTGCAGGGCCGTAGGGACACCGGGCAACGGGATGAGATGGCAGGACTTAGAAAACCGATCCACAACGACCAGGATCGTAGTACTTCCCTGGGGCGGGGGAAGGTCGGTGAGGAAGTCCACGCAAAAGCGCAAGGGCGGAGCTTTGGTGGCGCGCCCGAGCGCTGTGACAGCACGGCTCCTACCCCAGCCTCGGACGCGTCCATCTCCACTATGAATGCTAAAGAGGGGTCCGGATGCGCCAACACGGGCGCATTGGTGAACAGCTCCTTCAGACGACTGAAAGCTCTGCCCGCCTCTGCTGACCAGCGCAAGCGCGCCGGTCCTCCCTTCAGCAGTGAGGTAATGGGAGCAGCCACCTGACCAAAACCCCTGGATAAACGTCCGGTAGTAATTGGCAAACCCTAAAAACCGCTGCACCTCTTTTACCGTGGTCGGAGTCGGCCAATTACGCACGGCTGTAACGCAATCACACTCCATCACCACCCCAGAGGTGGAAATGTGACGTACAGGTCATGCTCCAGCAGTCGCCCAAGTACCTTACGCACCAGAGACACGTGCACGGCGCGTGTGGCAGAATAGATCAGGATGTCATCAATATACACTACCACTCCCTGCCCGTGCAGGTCTCGGAGAATCTCGTCTACGAACGATTGGAAAACTGCTGGAGCATTCTTCAACCCATATGGCATGACGAGGTACTCATAATGGCCAGATGTAGTACTAAATGCGGTCTTCCACTCATCTCCCCCCCGAATACGCACCAGGTTATACGCACTCCTCAAGTCCAGTTTGGTGAAGAAACGCGCCCCGTGAAATGATTCCACCACCGTAGCGATGAGAGGTAGTGGGTAACTAAACCCCACTGTGATTGAATTTAGACCTCTATAATCAATGCACGGACGCAGACCTCCCTCCTTCACAAAAAAGAAGCTCGAGGAGACGGGTGACGTGGAGGGCCGAATGTACCCCTGTCCCAGAGATTCAGTGATGTATGTCTCCATAGCCACTGTCTCCTCCTGGGACAACGGGTACACGTGACTCCTAGGAAGTGCAGCGTTCTCCAGGTGGTTTATCGCGCAGTCCCCTCGTCGATGGGGTGGTAATTGGGTCGCCTTCTTCTTACTGAAGGCGATAGCCAAATCGGCATATTCAGAGGGAATGCGCACAGTGGAAACCTGGTCTGGACTCTCCACCGTAGTCGCACCTACGGAAACTCCTATACACCTGCCTGAACACTCCTCTGACCACCCTCGAAGAGCCCCCTGTCTCCACGAAATCACCAGATTGTGATGAGCTAGCCAGGGAATTCCCAGCACCACTGGAAACGCAGGTGAATCAATAAGGAATAGACTAGACCCCTGTAGTTATGAAGGCCTGGTTCTTTTAGTTCTCATCAGGGAATGGGTCAGGACATAATACCACTAAATTACATTAACGTCTTACAAGAGCCTGAGTCCTGGCTGTGATCTCCTGATGAATGGTGTGGAGGTAAACACCTCACAGATCAATGAGATTAACTGAACAATTGATGACCCGACTCGCATCTCGTTCATAGAATTTAGTATGCAAACATACTGGGATTAAGAGTGTGCTGTGAAAAGCAGTGTTTACGACCTGACAATGGGAAAGAAAAGACGTGTTCTGGGTTGTCTCCTGTACATGCTGAGCTGTCAAACTAAGCAATCGCTCTACTTTCAACGGCGGTACAATACCAGATGTTTCGGTTTAGAAGACTTAGCAAGCCCTCTTGATTGGACAGTACGCAGGAATTCTTAATGTCTGTCGTAGCATTTCTCCGCCCCCATGAGGTCAACAGGCGCATCCCTGGCGCTCCTCATCTGACGCACATGACACAGCTGCTTGCTCCAATCAGGAGGCTCCCAGTGTTTAGGCTCCACCTTCCCATCATATTCCACCTTCACCTGGCCCCTCCTCCTACGCAAGATGGGTGCCAGTGGTAACAGGGACCGGGCTTTGTCTGGCTCAGCTTTTGATTGGCCGATGGATGAGCGATGGAACCTAGAGGAGCCAATATCTGTAAGGGCGGGGGACAGAAGTTGAGTGATTAGGTGTGCTGAACATTCTGAGGCATACTGAAATGATGCCACATTCTTCATGTACAGAACAACTGAACATACAGGAAGTAGTAGACGTCATCGTCACCTGTGTCAAATATATTAAGGGTGTATTCAGACTGTGTGAATATAGCCAGGCCATAGGCTCTCTTTCTCTGAAGACTGTAGTCATCTCTTAGTTGTTGTTTTAGGCTACAGCTTGTCCCATCTGAAAGTCCCTCAATTATGCAGCAAGATATTGCTTCAGTTTGTAGATGTCAGAAGGGCAACGTTGTGATAAAACGGATTCATACCTGAAGCGTCTCGCCCCAAACTCTGATTTGATACGTTCGAATCTTCTTCCTCCCGTTTCACGTGCGCCCTCAACACTCTCCTCTCCATCCTAGTTTTTAACGTCGTGGCTAAACCGGTATGGGGCACGGTCTTGTTACCGCCCCGAGTGATGACCGCGGTACTCTCAACGAAATAAGGCGAGGTCATTTTGAAACAGTGGAAAGCACAGGAGACCGTTGTGCTGCAAGTGGGACGGACCGTGGCTAACAACATTAGCTTGTTAGCTATTTAGTGATAATCTGGTTAGCTAGCTAAAACAAATGTATACAAGTGTTTAACATTTTCCAAGTACTATTGATGGATATTGAAACGTGACCTACTATGGTTGTTGATTTCATTTTCAAACGACAGGCACGTTAACACTAGCTAGAACATTAAACAAATGTTACATTTTAACTCAACACCTATTGCTTTTTCGAGAAATGTTTTTAGTAGGAACTACATTTCCCGTCAGCTCCCGCAACAAACGTGTTTTTATAGGAAGTGCCCAACAGTCCATCCGGTTGTCGAGTGGGGGGACTGATCTGACTTGGGGAAAGCTTTTGAAAAATTTGGATAAAAATTCTAAATGCATGAATTTGGCTTGCTCGGTAGTTTGTCCACCTGCCAGCCTCACGTGAATGACGCCAGAAACGCATCCAGATCGATAGAAGGTATGAGTTTCCGTTGTTTTTAAAGCCCTAGGTCTGGAACGCAAACAAGCAGATAGCTAGTAAACAATATGTATTTATTAGTGCTTGTTTGTGTCACTCTATCTCCCTGTCCGCTATTTTGTCAGTTGTTCCGGACGGATGTTGAACGTGCACGAATGGGCACCTGACCGGGTACTGTTGATAACGTTACATCTAAAACAGAACTAGCTAACGTGAGTTAGCTATCGTTGTTCACTCAGTTCTCTCTCTCTCTGCTTGACAGGGAGAGTTCTTTCAACATTCTCCTGGCTTGTTTCGGGGTACTCTCTCTCCCCAGCAAGAACTCAATAGCCGATTGTCGCTGATCCCGAGGTTGTAGGTACTACCGACTAGCTACTGAAGTATAGCCTAATTGCGTCCCAAATGGCACTATATTCTATATGTAGTGATTGTGCCATTTGGGACGTATTCTATATTAGCACGGACACACAAACTACCACTTTCCCGTGACCACAACCGAGTCCTGCTAGCTGCTTTCTTTACAAGCGGTTATTATTCTCTTTATGTAACAACAACAACAATGTTATGGATCTCATATCGGAGGCCATTTAGAATGTGCAGAGGAATGGAATACTTCTTGGGCAATTGTTGGCTGTCTGATGTGCTCGCTGTGCGTGATGCATGTGGTGTGAGTGAGTGTGTACACGCAGCCTGGACGTGCACTAATTTCTGGAGAACCACAAGTGCAAAGGACAAAAACGATGTCGAGAAGGGGTGTGATGTTGGGGCATGTCTCTGTCTGTCATTTATCTGTTTGACAGAAACTAACAGCAGTCACGTAATGCAAAAAGTTGGGCCAGGGCTCTCTCAATTGATCTTTCCTTTATTCCTTGTACTCAAAACACATTGAATTGAATTTTATTTCTGGTATAAAAATAAAGAGAAAACATTGAAGGTCTGAGGAGAAGCAACCTTGTGGTTAAAAGGAGGCGAGTGGGTAGGACGTGAGGAAACGTAGTCAATAAACTGTACATTGATAACCAACTGTTTCCCGAGACACCAAGACTACTCCATGGCTTTTCTAAATGACACAAAGTTCCCATAGAGGAGTGAATAATGGAACACCCAATACTATTCATGTTCTCTACCACCCAATACTATTCATGTTCTCTCCCACCCAATACTATTCAT